>NC_053025.1:152469027-152617949 GCF_003073215.2 Triticum urartu
CCCCCACACACACACACTTTCAGTCGGCAGGCCAGAGAGGCATATACCTCACCAAGATGGATCACAAAACGGACCAAGAATAATCCACCTTGGTCGTACAACCTCTCTCTTGTTGTTGGTCAAAGTGATGGCCGTCCATGCGACCACGGAGATGGGCTAGCTCGCCAATAATCACGCAAGTAGCTAGTCTTCGAAGACAACCACTACATGCGTGTGGCCCAAACATATGTATGGAGAGGTGTGTTTTTGAGTAACGATGAACAACTTTGATGTGGCACCGTGATTTCGAACTAGAAATCCCCATACTGAGTGAGGGTTAGGTTGACGATGCATATGTATGTTACACCACACATCAAGCCAACGACGGGGATTCATATATGCATGCATGCATAGTATATGCGCTCAAACTTAATTAGGTCTGAATCTCACCATGACCTATACTACGATAACACAAACCAAATGAAGAATCTGCCATGGTAACCTATCTTGTTGTTGGTCAAGGTGATCATGGATGTCCACGCGGGCCCACGAATATATAGGCTTGTCGCCGATAACCACGCGAGGGAGTGTAAAGTTCGAAGGAAACCACCACATGCATATGTATGGAGGTTATGCGTGCATGCATGTTTGAATACACAACATTGATCTGGCGCGTGTGTCAAAAATCATACACTAGCTCCCCACACAGAGCGAGATCGGTTCATGATGGTGTCGTTGTACTAGCCACTTCGACTCGATGGGAGGGATTCATGCGTACACATGCATGTGTGTGTGCTCAAAGTGTATCATGCATGTCATCCTAGAGAAAAAATAATAATCCCCTCTTAAGTCAAATTAACCTCTTTTGTTGTCACGCAAAAAGAAGTGATGGACCAAGTGGGCCCACAGATGGAAAGCATCGATATCGCTGATAACCGCTTGAGTGGGTGCGAGAGGACAACCACCACTGCTTTGCATGTGGGCCAAACATATATATGTTGAATACCCAAAATGCACAACTTTGATGTGCCACATGCCTCAAAAACCGTAAACCATGCACCCACACAGAGCGAGGTTCATCAAGCGTACTACATATGATGGTCCCCTTTCCCCCTCTTCACCGCATACTATATGCTCCTGCCATAATATATGTACAACCCAAAAGAATCCTCATCGATGGTGAAATTAATTAACCTCTCCTAATGTAGGTCAAAGTGATGCATGCATGCATCGACGATGGCCTCGTCGGCCCACAGATGGAAGCGTCACACGTGAGTGTCCTAGCTAGGATATATATGCATGTGGCACAAAAAGGTGTTGTGTGATGTTTGAATAACCAATTTCACAATTTCGATGTGGCACGTGCCTCGGTAACCAAAAAGTCCCGACACTGAGTGAGGTGTACTTGTTCACGGACGCATACGTATAGTATATATGATAGTCCCCTCCCACCTCTTAGACGCGTACTATATACCACCATAACACAAACAAAAAAGATTCTACCTTGCTTGTCAATTTAACCTCACTGTCGTCTGTTCGTCAAAGTGATGGACGACGGCCTCGCAGGCCCACAGAAAGCGTCACACGCAAGTATCGAGTGTCATGTAGGACAACCATCGACTGCATGTGGCCAAAATATTTATGTATGAAAGGGTTGTGTAATGTTTTAAATAATGATTTCACGACTCTGATGTGGCACTAGCCTGCCTAACAAAACGGCCAACCCACATGGTGGCTCACAACTCTTAGTGTACTGCGAGCCACCCGCCACCCCCAGACGCACACACCCACACACACACCACGAATCCACCGCAACTATGATGCATGTTAAATTAATTATCCCGCGGTGAACATACATGTTATCAAAGGAGGGACATTTTAATTTCAAAAAAATCACAGAGATCATTAAGACGTTTTAGTACATTGATTGATTGATTTTATATGGGTATAATGTGCAAAAACCAAATTTGAGCTACGTGCACACGTGACAGTGCACCTAAATGGATTGCAAAAACACATGTATCTCACTGGGTGCATGTTTACTCCTCGTGCAACAAATTTCAAACATTGAGAATCTTGATTTTTAAATTATAGTACATCCAAAACTTATTTGAAGTTCATGAAACTTATCGTGTTGTCATATGGACACCAATACAAAGTGGCATTGTACTTTTTTTGTCAAATTTGAGACCAGTTTTGATGTAATCTTTATCTAATTACATAGGGGAGATTATTAATAATTGAGAACCAATATCCCAAACGGATTATTTATTCGAACCATGATCGTTAGACCAACAATGGATACGTGCCATGCTTAAAGCGGCACCATTAATCATCCAAATAGAAAAATAATATATGTGCCACCGTGCGACCCGTGTGGCGTTTGAGCAGGCGTGAGTCGATGGGACGCGTGCGAGCAGTCCTCCGCGCAGGAAGACGGGGAGGTGTGCGTGCAGGTGTGTGAATTGACGGAGGCGTGCTCGCTGCGCAGTGTCATCAGGAGACATGCCCAGCACTTGCAGCCGCGGCGTCTTGGTCAGTCTCGGCGACATGCCCAGCACATGGCTCCGACGCCGCTCCGACGCCGCTAACTGACGTACGAGGGCGACCACGGTCGGAACCTGCCTGGACTTGCTAGCCATCGCCTGATTTCGCTCCCCCACCCGTTGCTCCGCCTGCAGGTATATATACCAATAAAAGGAGGTAAAATGAGAACCAACAGAGCACTTTCTGTATTACCAGAACAAAACTGAAATTCAAACAATAACATGGCCCTTGGTATGGAAACAATTCTGCAGGTATATACCAATAAAATGAGGTGAAATGAGAACCAACGACAAAGTGTCCAAAAAAGGCCAGTAGGGCATCGGTGTTTGTACGGCCAACTCAGAAGCATAACACGGATAACATAAGGAGCGACACAACAGTTGTTGTGCTACCACAGAAAAATTGGGATTCAAACCTAACATAGCCCTTGTATCGAAATAAAAACGCTAGCAGAGTGATGCTTGCTGCTTGATCCTTGTTACTACATGGCCATTCGGTGTCGTCGCCCAGTCCTGAATCCTGAGTGCAAAGAGGACCCCCTGCACTAGCGAGTGGACTAACGGAAAAGAGACGATTAAGGCTCTCATTACTTCCACAAAACCCACAATGCTTTATTTTGGGTGGAGATGCTCTAATCATCCTTTATCTCCTATTACTAATGCTCTTGACCATGTACAACGCACGCATTCTACCATCAAAATGAAAATATAGCACCAACAAACATATTGCTAACCACCGAACACATATTGGACAAGAACAAACAGCAACCAAATCAAACAGATTTGCAAGCATACGACAAAACCGTATATATAGCAAGTAATGAAAGATGAGCCTATTTATTTCGAATCATCCCCTCTCAAGATCGGAATCCACTCAAACCTCAATCTGATGCCGGCCAAGATCGAGTCGAGATTCGCAGCACGCGAGGAAGGAGCCGAGCCGGGCGGAGGGGAGGGGAGGGGTTCGATTCATACCTTGACGGATTCATACGCATGGCCGATCTGCCGACGGCCTTGGCGAGGACGTAGAAGAGGGAGCCGACGCTGCAGGCTGCCAACACCCACAGGTAGGCCGCGCCGCCCCCGCACGCCGTGTACGCGCCTACACACACGAAAAAAACAGCGATCGATTAGGAACCAGGAAGGAAATTAGATGGCGATTCGAGATCAAGAAATTGACAGCACGCGCGTAACACAGAGGGGGCAGGGCAGGGTGCTTACAGAGGATGAGGAGGGAGCGGGCGGCGAAAATGGTGGGGAGGTCGACGAGGGAGGAGCGGAAGTGGAAGCCCCTGGCCTGGGTGAGGAGGCTGTGTGCGGAGGCATGGTGGACGCCGGCGCAGAGGAAGTTGGAGAGGAGCACCGGCGGGAGGAGCAGGTCGAGGAGGACGATGAGGAGCGTGAGCGGGATCTGGCTATTGAGGGAAACGAGATCGTTGTCGGGGTTGGGGGATAGCGATGGGGAGGGCGCCGCCGCCGAGGGGACGGGAGGTGGATGAGAGGGCCAAGCAGTGAGAGTGTGAGGGGAACGCCGATGGACAGCGTGGGAGGGAGTGGGGTGGGGGCGGCGGCGCATCGAAATCCAGAATGAGGAAGTGCGGGGCTGAGTGGGTGAGAGCGCTAGGGTTCGCTGCGCGGGGAGAGAGAGGTATTTCGCGGTGGGTGGGTGAGAGGGTGAGGTCCGAGCCGTTGGATCCAGGAGCATCCGACGGTGATTTATCCACGATCTACGTCAGAGGCCCCTGGACCAATCAGAACGCAGTATACAAGTATGATATTTTGATCATTTAAATTGGTCGTAATCGACTAAAATTAAGGTGCTAAATCATGTTAGCTATTTTATTATGACCTGAATAATTGAAAAAAAACTTCTCATTGTGTCAGCAAATTTGACTATAGTTTTCAGGAATAATCACAAATTGAAATAAGACAAATATTTTTTTTAAGAGTTATGAGAAATGAGTTCTTTTAAATCATTTTTCATTTTTGAGTGTCCAAAATGAGTTCTTTTGTGAAGGACCTACCATATATTTGTTATAAATTTGGACCAAAATAATTTTCTAAAATATTAGGACATATTTAATGCACAATTGACCAAATGGTTGGGTGTCAAAAGATTCGATCCACCTTTGATGAAAAAGATAAATTTTCACCGGTCAAATTTGAACTGCAGTTGCCTCATAGTTTGCTCATTATTTTTTTCGAAAATCATTTTTAGGTACATAAGTATCTATTTAATCAGATAAACACAAAAAGTTTTCCAAGATTCAACCACTAGCTAGGAACGGTCATGCCCGCCGTTTTGATCGCATTTTGAAATGGTCATACAAAATTCAAGAAAAAATAAAAAATTGGAAAACCTTCTCATTGTGTCATTATATGTGACCAATTTACCAGGAAAAATAATAAACTTGTAATACGGTAATTATATTTAAAAAGTGTTCTCAGAAACGAGCTATCATGCGTGAAGATGCATGGCTTTCAAGCCAAATGATCAATCTTATGGCCACATTCATGGCATAGTTTGTTCAAATGATCTCATATTATGCACAAGGGTGCATCTTGGGATGGCAAACAATGTTGCATAAGGATGTTTTCATTTTCTTTGGACGAAAAATTCATTTTCTATTTTACGAGTGCCCAAAATGAGTTTTTTGTGAAGGACCTACCATATATTTGTTGCAATATTGGACCAAATCATTTTCATAAAATACTAGGCCATATATGATTCATAATTGACCAAATGGTTGGGTGTCAAAAGTTCCGATCCACTTCTCGTGAAAAAGTCAAATTTGCGCCGATTTAGCGGGAAGCGGGTAAAATATGAACTGCAGCTGCCTCATAGTTTGCTCTTTATTTTTTCCAAAAATCATTTTTAGGTACATAAGTATCTATTTAATCAGAGAAACACAAAAAGTTTTCTAAGATTCAACCACTAGTTAGGAACGGTCATGCCCGCCGTTTTGACCGTGCTACCTCTTGAGCATGCGTTGGTTTTCCCTTGAAGAGGAAAGGGTGATGCAGCAAAGTAGGGTAAGTATTTCCCTCAGTTTTTGAGAACCAAGGTATCAATCCAGTAGGAGACTACACGCAAATCCCTCGTATCTGCACAAACAAATAAGAACCTTGCAACCAACGAGATAAAGGGGTTGTCAATCCCTTCACGGCCACTTGCAAAAGTGAGATCTAATAGAGATAATAAGGTAAATATTTTTGGTATTTTTATGGTATAGATTGGAAAGTAAAGATTGCAAAATAAATGGCGACAGAAATAGCATGTTGGCGGGAGATTAATATGATGGAAGATAGACCCGGGGGCCATAGGTTTCACTAGTGGCTTCTCTCAAGATAGCATATTCTACGGTGGGCGAACGAATTACTGTCGATCAATTGATAGAAAAGTGCATAGTTATGAGAATATCTAGGCATGATCATGTATATAGGCATCACTTCCGCGACAAGTAGACCGAAACGATTATGCATCTACTACTATTACTCCACACATCGACCGCTATCCAGCATGCATCTAGAGTATTAAGTTCATAAGAACAGAGTAACGCATTAAGCAAGATGACATGATGTAGAGGGATAAACTCAAGCAATATGATATAAACCCCATCTTTTTATCCTCGATGGCAACAATACAATACGTGCCTTGCTGCCCCTGCTGTCACTGGGAAAGGACACCGCAAGATTGAACCCAAAGCTAAGCACTTCTCCCATTGCAAGAAAGATCAATCTAGTAGGCCAAACCAAACTGATAATTCGAAGGGACTTGCAAAGATATCAAATCATACATAAAATAATTCAGAGAAGAATCAAATATTGTTCATAGATAATCTTGATCATAAACCCACAATTCATCGGATCTCGTCAAACACACCACAAAAAGTATTACATCGAATAGATCTCCAAGAGAATTGAGGAGAACTTTGTATTGAGATCCAAAGAGAGAGAAGAAGCCATCTAGCTAATAACTATGGACCTGAAGGTCTGTGGTAAACTACTCACACATCATCGGAGAGGCTATGGTGTTGATGTAGAAGCCCTCCGTGATCGATTCCCCCTCTGGCAGAGCACCGAAAAAGGCCCCAAGATGGGATCTCACGGGTACAGAAGGTTGCGGCGGTGGAAAAAGTGTTTTGTGGTGCTCCTAGATGTTTTCAGGGTATAAGAGTATATATAGGCGAAGGAAGTAGGTCGGTGGAGCCACGAGGGGCCCACGAGGGTGGGGGCGCGCCTACCCCCTGGGCGCGCCCTCCTACCTCGTGGCCACCTCGTTGCTTCCTTGACATCCACTCCAAGTCTCCTGGATTCCGTTTGTTCCAAAAATGATCCTCGCGAAGGTTTCATTCCGTTTGGACTACATTTCATATTCCTTTTCTGCGAAACACTGAAATAGGCAAAAATACAGCAATTTGCACTGGGCCTCCGGTTTGTAGGTTAGTCCCAAAAATAATATAAAAGTGTATAATAAAGCCCATTAAACATCCAAAACAAATAATATAATAGCATAGAACAATAAAAAATTATAGATACATTGGAGACGTATCAGATCGCATTTTGAAACGGGCATAAAAAATTCAAAAAAAATCAAAAAATTGGAAAACCTTCGCATTATGTCACTATATGTGACCAATTTACCAGGAAAAATAATAAACTTGTAATACGATAATTATTTTTAAAAAGTTTTCTCAAAAACAAACTATAATGCGTGAAGATGCATGGCTTTCAAGCCAAATGATCAATCTTATGGCCACATTCATGGCATAGTTTGTTCAAATGATCTCATATTGTGCGTAAGGGTTCATCTTGGGATGGCAAACAATGTTGCCGAAGGAATTTTGATTTTCTTTGGACGAAAAAATCATTTTCTATTTTTTGAGTGCCCAAAATGAGTTTTTTGTGAAGGACCTACCATATATTTGTTGCAATATTGGACCAAATCATTTTTATAAAATACTAGGCCATATATAATGCACAATTGACCAAATGGTTGGGTGTTAAAAGTTTTGATCCACCTCTGGTGAAAAAGACAAATTTCCGTCGATTCAGTGGGAAGCAGGTCAAATTTGAACTGCAGCTGCCTCATGGTTTGCTCTTTCTTTTTTTCCAAAAATCATTTATAGGTACATAAGTATCTATTTAATCAGAGAAACACAATTTTTTTTCAAGATTCAACCACTAGCTAGGACGGTCATGCCCGTCGTTTTGACCGCATTTTGAAACGAGCATAAAAAATTAAAAAAAATCAACAAAATTGGAAAACATTTGCATTGTGTCATTACATGTGACCAAGTTACCAGGAAAAATAATAAACTTGTAATACGACAATTCTTTTAAAAAAGTGTTCTCAGAAATGAGCTATCATGTGTGAAGATTCATGGTTTTCAAGCCAAATGATCGATCTTATGGCCATATTCATGGCATAGTTTATTCGAATGATCTCATATTGTTCACAAGGGTGCATCTTGGAATGGCAAACAATGTTGCCTAAGGGAGTTTTCATTTTCTTTGGACGAAAAATCAATTTTCCATTTTCTGAGTGCCCAACATGAGTCTTTTTGTGAAGGACCTACCATATATTTGTTACAAAATTAGACCAAATCAATTTTCTAAAATACTAGGCCATATTTAATGCACAATTGACAAAATGGTTGGGTGTCAAAAGTTTTGATCCACCTCTGGTGAGCAAAACAAATTTCCGCCGATTCAGCAGGAAGTGGGTCAAATTTGAACTACAGCTGCCTTATAGTTTGCTCTTTATTTTTTCCAAAAATCATTTCTAGATACATAAGTATATATTTAATCAGAAATACATGGTTTTGCGGCAATACGTTGAGTTTTGGATGGTGGCCGAGGGCCCCAACTCCAGAGCGCGTAAACTCCCATGACCGCCGCGTGGTCATCGCGTGACCGTGGCATTGCCCTGCGTTCTGGACGGATAGGCATGTCTAGTGGGTTGGGAACTCCCCGGGTAGGTGCTAGGAAGAAAATGACAACAGAAGAATCTAATGAGGAGACCGAACTATGCTCAAACATGAATTAGCAGCCAAGTGTTTGATTAGCCAATGGGCGTGAGTTTTGGCTGAGGATGATCATCTACTAAGAAGACTGTCTTCACAAATTTTCAGCTCAAATGGAGGAGCCTAGGTGGCATTTTCTTTGCAACATACCACACTGGACAAAAATATGAATGTTGAAGCTAGATTCAAATGAATGAATGGATTGATCTGAAATTTGGAGGAGGAGGATAATATGGGCATGTGAAGCCACTTTAAAAACTTCATACCATTTGGATACATAAAAATGGTACTTCCTTCACAGTGCTCTCCATTGAACAGAAAATTAGGAAAAATGCTGAGGGAAATTGGCTAGAATAAATGAGCAAAAAACTGGTGGATGGAAGTTCTATGGGCAGGGTCATGTCGTGGTACATTTGCAGCAATTATAAATTAACATAAAATATAGTTGCTTCACAAACTGAAAATATCACTAGAAATAAAGATTGGATGCTGAACTCACATGTATTGTTAGATGGGGCTCAAATTTTGTGGAGAGCTATGATTTGGGAATATAGAAGATGTGGCAAAAATTCAGGTCATTAGGATATTCCTAGCTAGTACTTCCTTCACAACAGTTCGAGCTGAACAAAAACTTTGGAAATTTGCCGAGGAAGATTTACCAGGCAAATGGAGTTGAATACTGTCATGAGGCAATGATTTGGATAGTAAAGAATGCCCAATTTTTTTGGGATTTTTGGGAATGACAGAAATATAGGTTGCTTCACAACCTAGGGCAAAAATTGACACATGGACATGACACATAGGCAAAACTGATGAGGTGGCGCCTAGTCATAGCAATCCACCATAATTTACAAGGTTATGACCATCTATATTGGTCGTGATAAGCTAGAAATAAGGCAGCGGACCAATGATGTCTGCTTTATGACCATTTCGTGTAAGGAAATTACAACCTTTCTGACCAAAATGGTTGATATAGTTTAGGGTTTGGAGCCCCCCGAACAGCTTTTGACCAATTGGTCTCAAATGGTCGTAGATTTATAACCAATTCTTCTAGGGTCACTGACAGAAGGTCACAAGTTGACATATTTCTTGTAGTGTTTTTTGGCCTCGAGCTGTATCGCCTCTTCAGGGGTTCCATAGAGAATAATGGAAGTCCTGGCCGAACTGGCTCCATGAAGGGACGTCGTCTATATAAAACCATTCGGTCGGCTAGACGTCGGTATCCTCCCTAGGTGAGCCGGGCGGGTATTCTGTCCCCTCGATTCGGAAGACTTTGGGTGCCCCGAACTCATATAACTTCTCGGTTGGGGAACAAGGCATTATGCAGAAGTACCTCCGCCACAACTCAAAGTGTGCCTCGCATCCGAGGTGCATCTCACAGAGGGCGACGTACCCCGCGATATGTAGAATAGCATTGGGGTTGAGGTGATGAAGCTGCAACCCATAAAACTCCAGCAGACCCCGGAGGAAGGGGTGAATAGGAAACCCTAGTTCCCGTAGCAAAAAGTAGACAAAACATACCCTCTCGCCCTCTTAAGGGGACGGGTGATTCTCTGCATATACTTGACCGCTCATGGATGTCAATCATGCGTGGGTCGCAGTCAGATCTGAATCTGGCAGATAACCTTGCTTGGCTAAATGCTCCAGATGAAGGCATGAGACTGCACAACTGCCCCAATCGCCTCTAACAGGGTCGTGCAGGCGCCTGGAGGATCCTGCATTGCTCGCCATAGGAACTCTAGAGGATGGACTCGAGAGGAGGAAACGCTGGCGCGATTGGTTTGGAAAGGAAGAGTTGGATTGGTGCGGTAAATCGTCGCTCCATAAAGCGACTCGCTTCCCTGTAAAGGCACGGTTACCAAGGTCATGGACTAGAGCCACGTGCGGTAAGTCCGGGTCCACATGGCAGGACTGTTGGTATTTAAAGGCTCCATAGAGGGGAACTCGCCTGTCGAGCCGAAGACTCCGGATCCAAAGTCCCACGAAGATGTCTTCGACGTCGAAGACCTGTTCAGGGGCTACTGACGGTGTCCTGGATTGGGGGGTGCTAACCTGGTTGGCCCACGATCCTCAGTTTGGGCTGACGGGCCCTCATTCATAATCAAGATGGACTCCAGGAGCTGTACGCTCGAGGCGTAATCGGGACTACCTCCACCGAAGGCTTGACATGTACTCCAATATCTCTCCTGCTGCCTTGCTCCTAGATACCGACCTTGTAACCCTAGATACCCCCCTGGCGTGTGTATAAGCCAGAGGGTTTAGCCCGTAGAGGGAATATCAACGCAAAATCATTCACCTAGCCCTAGAGTTAGACTACACATTACAATCTCGAGGTAAATCAACTTTGTACTTGATACATCTCCATCAATATAAACAAGAGTAGGACATAGGGTTTTACCTCCATCAGGAGGGCCCGAACCTGGGTAATTATCGTCCCCTTCGTTCCTGTTACCCTCGATCCGAGATCCACAGCTCAGGACCCCCTACTCCGAGGTCTGCCGGTTTTGACACCGACAGTAGGGTTACACGCCATACCGCCCAGAAAAAGTGCACGAGGCAACAAAAGGGTTTGGGCTAAAATCCTATCGCTGAGGCCACTGACGGTAGGGTACTTATCCACGTCAGCAGGCCAGACGGCGCCGTCTACATTGAGCAGATCTCTACCATCGAAGACCATGGTGATAGGCTGTGTTACTCTACCGCCAAGAACCGTGGCGGTAGGGAAAAGGGTCAAATCTAAAAAAATTTACAAAACAGGGCCAGATCGACATGAACTTAGCCAAAAGGGTCAAAATAGTGATTTCGGTCGCGTGTCGTCAAAGAGCGTAGCCAGCTTCTGGATGCGAACCACCTTGATGTCATTGACTGGCGGCATCCGCACACCTTGATGTTCAGTTTTTTCTTGTAAGGTTTGGCTATGGCCTACTGCATATGTTGTGTGGTGCAGCGCTCACACAACCATCCACGTAATTGACCTTTGGTCATCCAGGCTTTTCTAGCTTGTTATATGAGGTAGAAAATGCTCTATTACCTTTATTTCAAGGGAAAAAGGAGATCAAGACCTGGTGGCGAATGTTCCTGATGACCTGCGTGGAATCCTTCATGCTGATTGTTTTTTTTACCTCAAAAAAAGACCTCTTTATTTAATAGATAATAATGTTACATTATTCACCATGAGAGGTACAATAGAGGGGGAGGATCATCCAACCAGACCCTACTGGTCTGGAACTTAGCTAACTGGGCTAGTTCCTGAGCTACAGAATTCGTTTCCCTATTCGCATGCTCATACTTGACCCTAACAAATTCTGGCTCTATAGAAAAACAATCATGAAGAATCGCTGCAGCAATACCTATAAGAGGCCTCTCAACATCATAATTTCTATTAATTCACTATTATCAGAACTCATAACAACTCTATTATAATCCATGGATTCAGCTAAAGAACAAACCATGCTTGAGAGCGAGAGCCTTGGCCGAAAGAACATCTTGAACCATATCCAAACGTGCATTACACGCGGCGATGAACTTCCCTTTTTTATCACGAATGACTGCACCTGTAGTTTCCCTTAAAATATCTGGATCGAAAGAAGCATCAACGTTTATCTTAACACAATCACCTGTTGGTGGAGCCCATCTATCCTTTCTCAACCTTGCATGAGAGACTTCAGCAGACCTGAAATTTGAGGATAACACTTTGATTGCCATCGCAGATCTTTCTGGGGACTGCACCTGAATATCACGCTAATTTGCCTCCTCTCCCACCATAGATACCAACGGGCCACCGCAACAAGCTCTGGCAATGGGGCCTGTCCCAAAACCAGTGACTGATGAGGGCACGAGTACAACAATTCCTCTAAAACAGACTGTCCTGGACGATGAACAAGACAAGATCTCTCAATTAATTCATGAATGCCCGGTGCTTCCCATACGTGCTTTGCTCAGCTACACTTGAACAGAAGATCCTTCATGCTGATTGTAATGAGCCACCTGAGTGATTTTTGTTATCACTGTGTTCCTGAAAAAACAAAGGTATGGCGCTGCTCTACATTCTACTCCGCCGATGGGCTAGTGGGCAAACACCCTAGCCTGTGACAGTAGCCTTTGGCAACGTCACGTCGTCACCACGGCCTGGTCAAGCGCACAGCGACTGACCGAGCATGGACTAGGGGATAACGCCAATATCTCTTGTGGTAGGCCTTGTACACGTCTTGGTGGGTGGTGGGTGGTGGTAGCAAAAAGAGTTAGACCGTGAAAAGAGTTTCCAACTTGGATCATTTCATGCTAAACTTGTCATTAAAGGTTAGTTTTGTGTTTTTTGCCTCCATTGCCAGCCACTTTGTGCTATGAATTGAAGTCGCCGTTGTGTCCGACTAGCTCACTGCTGCATGGTCCCGGTGCTGGCCTGCTGGGTTATCCCGCGTTGCCTCCTAGGTGAGAGCATCTCCAACAGTTGCGCAATACGCGGCGCACTAAATAATTTCTATAGTGTTGAAATATACTTTTTTTTACGCGCAGCAGGACGTTGGCTCCAGCGGCCGTTGTAAAATATGGTCAGCATGCGCCATAAAAATACGGCGCGTGCGAGTAACCGGTACTACGATGAAACACATACAAACAATAAAACAACATATAGATAAAATTCAAATAGCATAGTTCAAGCCGAATATCACAAACTAGTTAATACGATACAAATAAAATAGATAAAAACGATAGTACGATGCAAATAGACTAGAATTTACTCCTTGTTGTCGTCGTCCTCCTCGGTCCTCGGTGGTGTAGTCCGACGACATAAACGAGTCATTCCATCAAGGATCATTGTCGTCAAAGGTCGACACCTCTTCTGCGCCCAGAAGTCATTTTCGGCGGTGACATCCTTCCGGAAACGCCGGCTCTACTCTGCCATGGCGTGCTCGTCCGCCTCGGCGAGGAGGAGTCGGCGCTCCCACCTACGATGGATGCGGCGTTCCTCGTCGGTGATCAGCTGCAGCGGAGGCGCGAGGTCCTGCGCCTGCTGGAACGTCCGCACATCCGAGAAGTTCATCCATGAACGTGGCCTCGAGAGGCGCCACGCCGCCGCGTCGTACGCGCGGCCGGCCTTATAGGCGGTCTCGAACGTCCCCAGACTGAGACGCGTATCACGGGAGCGGATCTCCGCATAATACATTGTGACACCCGGATAATCATGCTACAGTAATCTCACGTTAATGGTGACACGTCACCTCTGTCACTGTAGTTAATCTCGGGTTAATTCGAAACCGATTCAAATTTAAATTCTAACTAAGTCAAACGACAAAAGCTTTCAAAATATTAAACAAAAATGTTCGGACGGTGCCATATTTTGCTTAAGTAAATATGATGTAATAAACACATTTTTATAAAATGCCTAGATAATTTAAAATGATTTAAAACAGAAAAGAAAATAAATAAAAAGAATAGAAAAAAACAGAAAACAAACAAAACAACAACAAAAAGAACCCCCCTCCCCCTGGACCGAATGGCCCAGCTAGCCATCAGGCCAAAAGGCCCAACCGGCCCACCCCCACTCCCCTTATCCATGGACCCCGAAACCCTAGCCGCTACCCGTCGCCCCACTCCCCCACTTCCCCCCCCCCACGCCGCTCTCCCCTTCCCCGATCGGATCGGGGCAACGCCCCGCTGGCCACCTCACCCGAGCCGCCTCGCCGAACCTTCCCCTCCTCGACGGCCGTCCTCGACGCCTTCTCCCTGACGCGCCCCAGCACTCGCCGCCCCCGACCTGAGCGCCGTTGTCGATCGTCGCCCGACGCCACGCTCCTTCGACCTCGCCTCGCCTCGCCATCCACCCCACAGGTCGTCACCGACCGCCGTCGAGCCCGCTGCCCTGAACCCCTACGGCCAATGTGAGCGCCTCCCCATGCCCCTCTCCCCTCTTCCTCTGTCACCGCGCGCCCGAGGCCGTGCTTGCTCGCGGCCTCCCCGCGCTCGTCGCGCCCGAACCGTCCCCCGCCGTCGCCTCGCCATACGCGGCCACCCAGGGCCGCGCACCTCACCTCGCCGCCTCTACGTGGCCATGGCCCGTCGCGGTTCGCCCGCGCGCGAACCACGTCGCCCCACCGCGCGCGCCCCGCGGCCTCTGCCTGCCGCCGCCCCTGCTCCTCGCGTCCTCGCCCCCGGTTCCCCTGCTGCCGATGCCGCCAGGAGCCGCTCGCCCGACGCACTCCCCGCACCCACGCTCACGATGAGCGTGCACCCCGGCGCACCTGAACGCACCCACGACCGCGCCCGTCGGCAATGCTCTGCCTGCTGCTGCTCCCCGCCGTGTGCGCGCGCACACGCGCCGCCCGCTGCCGCTTCCGACCCACGGCGGCCTTGCCGCGGCCCGCCGACGCCCAGCGCAGATCCCTCCCTGTCGACCTGGGCGGGTGCCCAGCGCCCGCTCGCTCGTGCGCCCGCTAGCCCGCAACGGCCCCCTGGCCCTATGACATGTGGGGCCTCAGCCCTAGAACGTTTTTTTAAAAAATATATATATAATTAAACATTAATTAATTAATCGGTTAACTAAATAATCAAGCTTAATTAATTCTGCTTAAACCAGCTAATTAGATAATTAACCTAATTAACTCTGTCTAATTAAACAGCTAACTAAACAGTCTATGACCAGTGGGACCCACACGTCAGTTGACCAGTCAACACCCCTATTGACTGCTGACGTCATGCTGGCGTCATGCTGATGTCAGCATGCACTATTCTGGATAATGTTGGATTTAAATAAACAATTAAAATCTGAAAGTAATTAAAAACTTTAGAAAATCATATAAAATAATCCGTGACTCGGATGAAAATACTTTGTACATGAAAGTTGCTCAGAACGACGAGACGAATCCGGCAGCCTTTTCGTCTGCCACACATCCCTAGCATAGCAAACACGCAACTTTCCCCCTCCGTTTCATCTGCCCGAAAACGCGAAACACCGGGATACTTTCCCGGATGTTTCCCCCCTTCACCAATACCACCTAGTACCACGTTAGGTCACCCCTAGCACCGCGTATTGCCTTATTATGCTTTATGATGTTTTGATTGCTCTGTTATTTATCGTGTTCCCCCTCCGCTACTTCTTTCCGATAGATCCCGAGACTGCTGCCGATAACCCTGTGTTACGGCTACGGAGTTGACGACCCCTCTCTCTTGCCAGAGCAACCAGGCAAGCCCCCCCTTTTGATCACCAGATATCGCCTACTCTTCTCTATACTGCTTGCATTAGAGTAGTGTAGTATGTTACTGCCTTCCGTTATTCCTATCCTGATGCATAGCCTATCCTTGCTACTACTGTTGATACCATTACCTGCTATCCTACTGCTTAGTATAGGATGCTAGTGTTCCATCAGTGGCCTTACACTCTTGTCCGTCTGCCATGCTATACTACTGGGCCGTGATCACTTCGGGAGGTGATCACGGGCATATACAATATACTTTACACAGTTACCTTACCTGTGATACTGTTCGGAGATGGGGGCTGAAGGGGCAGGTGGCTCCATCCAGGTAGTGGTGGGCCTGGGTTCCCGACGGCCCCCGACTGTTACTTTGAGGCGGAGCGACAGGGCAGGTTGAGACCACCTAGGAGAGAGGTGGGCCTGGCCCTGGTCGGCGTTCGCGGATACTTAACACGCTTAACGAGATCTGGGTATTTGATCTGAGTCTGGCCATTTGGTCTATACGCACTAACCATCTACACGGGGAAGTAGTTATGGGTATCCCGGCGTCGTGGTATCAGCCGAAGCCTTCGTGACGTCAGCGACTGAGTGGCGCGCGCCGGATTGGACGTAAGCCTGCTCTTGTATTAAGGGGGCTAGTTCTGCTTCCGGCCGCGTTCGCAACGTGCAGGTGTGCTAAGGGCGATGGGCCCAGACCCCTGCGCATAGGATTTTAGACCGGCGTGCTGACCTCTCTGTTGTGCCTAGGTGGGGCTGCGACGTGTTGATCTTCCGAGGCCGGGCATGACCCAGGAAAGTGTGTCCGGCCAAATGGGATCGAGCGTGTTGGGTATGTGGTGCACCCCTGCAGGGAAGTTTATCTATTCGAATAGCCGTGATCTTCGGTAACAGGACGACTTGGAGTTGTACCTTGACCTTATGACAACTAGAACCGGATACTTAATAAAACACACCCTTCCAAGTGCCAGATACAACCGGTGATCGCTCTCTCACAGGGCGACGAGGGGAGGATCATCGGTTAGGATTATGCTATGCGATGCTACTTGGAGGACTTCAGTCTACTCTCTTCTACATGCTGCAAGACGGAGGCTGCCAGAAGCGTTAGTCTTCGATAGGACTAGCTATCTCCCTCTTATTCCAGCTTTCTGCAGTTCAGTCCACATATAATAGCCTTATTCCAATTGATGCCAATGCATACATATGTAGTGTAGCTCCTTGCTTGCGAGTACTTTGGATGAGTACTCACGGTTGCTTTCTCCTTCTTTTCCCTCTATCCCTTCTACCTGGTTGTCGCAACCAGATGTTGGAGCCCAGGAGCCAGACGCCACCGTCGATGACGACTACTACTACTCGGGAGGTGCCTACTATTACGTGCTGCCCGCTGACGACGACCAGGAGTAGTTAGGAGGATCCCAGGCAGGAGGCCTGCGCCTCTTTCGATCTGTATCCCAGTTTGTGCTAGCCTTCTTAAGGCAAACTTGTTTAACTTATGTCTGTGCTCAGATATTGTTGCTTCCGCTGACTCGTCTATGATCGAGCCTTGTAATCGAGCCCTCGAGGCCCCTGGCTTGTAATATGATGCTTGTATGACTTATTTTATTTGTAGAGTTGTGTTGTGATATCTTCCCGTGAGTCCCTGATCTTGATCGTACACGTTTGCATGTATGATTAGTGTACGATTGAATCGGGGGCGTCACAATTTGGTATCAGAGCCGACTGCCTGTAGGAATCCCCCTTCCACACTCCTTGGCCGAAGTTGAGTCTAGACATTGCAAAACTTTTACTAACTTGGCTGTGTGTCTTACGGGCACACGTCGCCATCGGGTGGTAGTAGGATCTTTTACTCCTTGACCTATACTCTGGGACTCTGGCATCTCTTCTATTCGGGTTAAATGATTTTGCTAAAATCTAACTCTAGGTTCTCGTTACCACTTCCTGCCAGAGAGCCCTTTAATACGGATGATCGACTGCTTCAACGGAAGATTCTGACAATACGCTCGGATGTTCCCTCGATACTTTGTGCCATCCCTCTTGCAATTCCCCTTCCACCGTAAACCCTGAAGGATAACTACTTACAGTTGTTATTCTTACATTCATCCCCAGTTGGTTTTGTTATTACAAGATACCCCGAAACACTCGTCGTTGTTTCGATAATCCTTTGAGCTTACTGCCTTGCAGTTCTTGACACATGAATATCCCTACGGATAATTCTCGCACTTATCGAGTATCCGCTCATCCCCCAGTTGTTCATGTGTTTCACAATGGTCTTCGAAATACTATTCGCTCCTCCAAAAATCCTTAGTAGCTTATTGCTCTGCAATACTTGTCTGCTTGCATTATGGATGCTTTCCATATGTCTGACAATATTCGTCAGTATCCTTAGAAACCGTCATTTTGATCCTATTGATTCAACATGAGTGCGAATGCACGCAATCATCAGTTGATCCTTTCAAATTATCTTTCTGGCTCAGACGTCATTTTTGAACATGAGCTTGTTCTCGACCATTCTGTTTGTCGTCAATTGTACCCTTAGGTCTATTGAACTTATCCACCCTTGATCAGAGCGTCTGCTTCTGATCCTTCTATTTGGAAATCGTAATTCCTTTGATGTCTAAGCATCGAATCATTCAGGTGTTCTATAATCTGATGCCCTTGCATCCTTTCTTCACTGATTGTGTGCCGATGCTCACATCAGCTCCGCTATGGACCGTCGGATCCTTTATTGGATTATTATTTGACAGTGTCCTCCTTATTCAATAACCTCCTGAGCCTTTCCTCTGATACATAATGCTTTTGGTAAATTGTATCCTCTGTTTTATCAACCATGCTCTGTTTTCGAGCTGGTGGTATTTACGATTGAAGCTTGTGGTATATGTTTCCACGATACCTTGACGGGTTGAACCTATGCCTTTCTTAATCTGTGTGAACCCGAAAGTTTTCACGGGTCATACTCCTCTGGTAATTCACCAAGTAGGTTTTGACACTGGAATCATTTTTATCTAGAGCAGTGAATGAAAGGTTATGCATTGAAGAATGGGAGTCGACCTTGAACTTTGTGTTCATGCCCATGGACACGATGTAGATCTTATCATTAAAGCTTCTCTTAAATTAATATTTCCCTTGGTATAAGTTCTTATATCTGGGATCCCGCCTTTTGCAATCGTGGTTTCGGCCATATGTTCTTCTTTGACCCCATTTCACGGGCAAATTTAAGCACTTGTCTTCTGCAGAGCATTACCCTAGTCCAACCTCTACTTTGATTTGTCGTCGAGTATTACCCCCCTGGTATCTCAAGATTATCACGGAACTGCATAACTTCTTATGGGTTCTTCAACCAAGTGCTACATTCTCACTGGTTCCAATTTTTCACGGGCCCTGAGTTATTAAACACTCGAGAACACCGTTAAGTGAACCGATTCCGCACTACGATTCAATAACTCTAAGTAATTTTCGTTGCTTATGATTTAATAACCCTTCAAGTTATTCCTAGCCTGATCGGCTATATCATTATTGTGCAACTTTTTAACTGTGCTACCTGGTCCTTCTTCCCGGAGCACAACTTTTCAATGATGAGCTAAGCTTACATCGACTTTCCTCGTCTTATCATTTCGCCTTGTACAACAAGCTTGATTCCGAGTTTGTGACGTAACCGTGGTTCCAATAACCTTTCGCTTCATCATTCCTTTGACTTGATGTCATCGCCGATCGATAACACCTTCATGAAATCTCTCGACAATTGTGTCGTGATCATCATCAACATTTTGGTCTCATCCAGGATATCAATTGAATTCATGATGAGAAATACCATCCTTGCCCTCGATGAATTTTATTGTCGTCGACCACTTTATTGCCTTCCCACCAACACAAGCCCGTTCGTGTTTGGTGTTATACCTTGAGTTCCATGCTATCCAACAATTGTTCTTCTTTACCTTGGAACATTACCATCTCTTATCTCAAGAAGAAGGTTGTGAGAATTTCACCACCTCCTAAGAATTCTTGGTATAGTAATACTTCTCGCCATCGCCATTAATTCTTGGTCCCCGTGTCGATTCTAATCGGAATACCGGCAATTGAACTTTGAGGTGTGAATTCAAAACTTCTAGCAACCCTATTGCTTGAAGTGAATGATCGATAGTTTCATTCTAATTCTTTTGTTCATTAAGTCACCATTTTAACATTGTTCGTGTGACCCAGCCCATATTTCGGGTGCACCTTTCAACCAATGTTTAAAAGGGTATGTTTCCCCGAGCATACCTCATTGTATCATTTTAACTGACAATTGTCATCCCCTTGTTCACCTAATTGGGGAAATCCATCCTTTGGAATTCTTGATGATATGTCGCTAAGTCCATCAGCCACCTCCTCATCCTCTCCTTGGTTTACTGATGAACTCTTGTTTCGGAACTCGGTTCCATAGTCCATTTCCCGAGAATCTTATAATGTCTTCTCGTCATTTTGTCGCACCTTGTCTTCTCAGGCATCCTGAGCCTGAGGTATCCTCAGACCAATCAGATCGGAATCTCAGTCAGATATGATGGTTGGAACATATTTTCAAGAGTTATAACAATGGTCTTTATGTGACCCGGTAAGGTGATGTCATGCCTAGCACACCTGGTCGGAGGCCCTATTGATATAGTTCCCTTTCAGCAAGGTTACCCATTCTTCCATGGGAAAACTGTAAGACTTATTCTGCAAGTTGTTCCTGATGAATCCTTCTTGTATCCAAGGTCCAATCTTTACTTGAAGACCATGTCAGTGCTATCTCGAAACATGTCTATGGTACTCTGATTTTCAACAAGAACATTTGAAGCCCAATGCTAAATGTTTCCTGCTCACTTACCCAAACACCGTTGTATGGGTAATGTCATGAAAATTCTTCCCCTTACCTAAAGGGTTTTCTACATTATATCCTGTCACGGATATCATGCTCTGTTTGTCCTTGGGAAGGATATACCCCTAAAATATGTGTTTAAACACATTTTCCTTTCCATTGTTCCGTTTAATGTGTTGATCACATTTCCTTTCCATTGTATTGTTTAACCTTTCCAGTAATCTGACTTAACTGAGCAGTGACATTTCCCTGCTTAGGTAAGCACCTTGTCGTACCACTCCGTCAGTAAGACCCTGTTACTATTGTTGATGACATTCCGGTAGCCACCGATGGACGAGAACATTGCCTATTGGTCCGCCTCGTTCAACGAGCAGGAAAAATGGTTCTCTTCATCCCTCGCCCTTGGCACCGACGTTGTTACCGACATAATCAACAGGCTACCCTCTGACATCCCTTGCTTACATGATCGTGCAAGACATCACCATTTTCCTTCTTCTAAACCACATGGTGGGCCCATAACCCACAGTTCCACAGGATCGAAACTTGACTCTTGTGTACACCCCTGTTCCCAACGTTGTTCCTTGCGCATGGCCTCGTATGTAATTCACGAGCCACCTTCCGAGAGATCATCGATTCTGGTATCAAACACAATACTTATTCCTGTTGCTTGAACCCCTTTCACACTTTGTTTCAGGCATCGAACGATTGCCTACCCGCTCGAAAACTTCTCATGGTACCTACTTACTTTGCTCTCGATGTTGTCTTAAGTTTTCATTCGGGAGTTACTTTCCGCAACCATCCTCGATGTTGTCTACCAGATAGTCTACCCTGCAGAGGTCCATTCTTTCGGTATACCCCCTTATTCTTTCGTTAGTATGATGAAGACTCCGAAGGAAGGATGGCCACTTCATCATGATGACCCGGAGTAGAGAAATGAAGACATCACCAAAGGGGATCAACTACTTCGGGAAGTGCAACCAAGACCGAGAAGACTCGTTAGAATATCATAACCAGACCTCTCCCCCTTGCTCTACCTCTTAAATCTCGGGACGAGATTTTTTGTAGTGGAGGAGAATTGTGACGCCCGGATAATCATGCTACAGTAATCTCACGTTAATGGTGACAAGTCACCTCTTTCACTGTAGTTAATCTCGGATTAATTCGAAACCGATTCAAATTTAAATCCTAACTAAGTCAAACGACAAAAGCTTTCAAAATATTAAACAAAAATGTTCGGACGGTGCCATATTTTGCTTAAGTAAATATGGTGTAATAAACACATTTTTATAAAATGCCTAGATAATTTAAAATGATTTAAAACAGAAAAGAAAATAAATAAAAAGAACAGAAAACAAACACAACAAAAAAAGAACCCCCCTCCCCCTGGGCCGAATGGCCCAGCTAGCCATCAGGCCAAAAGGCCCAACCGGCCCACCCCCACTCCCCTTATCCATGGACCCCGAAACCCTAGCCGCTACCCGTCGCCCCACTCCCCCACTTCCCCCCCCCCACGCCGCTCTTCCCTTCCCCGATCGGATCGGGGCAGCGCCCCGCTGGCCACCTCACCCAAGCCGCCTCGCCGAACCTTCCCCTCCTCGACGGCCGTCCTCGACGCCTTCTCCTTGACGCGCCCCAGCACTCACCGCCCCCGACCTGAGCGCCGTTGTCGATCGTCGCCTGACGCCGCGCTCCTTCGACCTCGCCTCGCCTCGCCATCCACCCCACACGTCGTCACCGACCGCCGCCGAGCCCGCTGCCCTGAACCCCTACGGCCAATGTGAGCGCCTCCCCATGCCCCTCCCCCCTCTTCCTCTGTCACCGCGCGCCCGAGGCCGTGCTTGCTCGCGGCCTCCCCGCGCTCGTCGCGCCCGAACCGTCCCCCGCCGTCGCCTCGCCATACGCGGCCACCCAGGGCCGCGCACCTCACCTCGCCGCCTCTACGTGGCCATAGCCCGTCGCGGTTCGCCCGCGCGCGAACCACGTCGCCCCACCGCGCGTGCCCCGCGGCCTCTGCCGGCCGCCGCCCCTGCTCCTCGCGTCCTCGCCCCCGGTTCCCCTGCTGCCGATGCCGCCAGGAGCCGCTCACCCGACGCGCTCCCCGCACCCACGCTCACGATGAGCGTGCACCCCGGCGCACCTGAACGCACCCACGACCGCGCCCATCGGTGATGCTCTGCCTGCTGCTGCTCCCCGCCGTGTGCGCGCGCACACGCGCCGCCCGCTGCCGCTTCCGACCCACGGCGGCCTTGCCGCGGCCCGCCGACGCCCAGCGCAGATCCCTCCCTATCGACCTGGGCGGGTGCTCAGCGCCCGCTCGCTCGTGCGCCCGCTCACCCGCAACGGCCCCCTGGCCCTATGACATGTGGGGCCTCAGCCCTAGAACGTTTTTTTAAAAATATATATATAATTAAACATTAATTAATTAATCAGTTAACTAAATAATCAAACTTAATTAATTCTGCTTAAACCAGCTAATTAGATAATTAACCTAATTAACTCTGTCTAATTAAACAGCTAACTAAACAGTCTATGACCAGTGGGACCCACACGTCAGTTGACCAGTCAACACCCCTGTTGACTGCTGACGTCATGCTGGCGTCATGCTGACGTCAGCATGCACTATTCTGGATAATGTTGGATTTAAATAAACAATTAAAATCTGAAAGTAATTAAAAACTTTAGAAAATCATATAAAATAATCCGTGACTCGGATGAAAATACTTTGTACATGAAAGTTGCTCAGAACGACGAGACGAATCCGAATACGCAGCCCGTTCGTCCGCCACACATCCCTAGCATAGCAAACACGCAACTTTCCCCCTCCGTTTCATCTGCCCGAAAACGCGAAACACCGGGATACTTTCCCGGATGTTTCCCCCCTTCACCAGTAGCACCTAGTACCACGTTAGGTCACCCCTAGCACCGCGTATTGCCTTATTATGCTTTATGATGCTTTGATTGCTCTGTTATTTATTGTGTTCCCCCTCCGCTACTTCTTTCCGATAGATCCCGAGACTGCTGCCGATACCCCTGTGTACGGCTACGGAGTTGACGACCCCTCTCTCTTGCCAGAGCAACCAGGCAAGCCCCCCCTTTTGATCACCAGATATCGCCTACTCTTCTCTATACTGCTTGCATTAGAGTAGTGTAGTATGTTACTGCCTTCCGTTATTCCTATCCTGATGCATAGCCTATCCTTGCTACTACTGTTGATACCATTACCTGCTATCCTACTGCTTAGTATAGGATGCTAGTGTTCCATCAGTGGCCTTACACTCTTGTCCGTCTGCCATGCTATACTACTGGGCCGTGATCACTTCGGGAGGTGATCACGGGCATATACAATATACTTTACACAGTTACCTTACCTGTGATACTGTTCGGAGATGGGGGCTGAAGGGGCAGGTGGCTCCATCCAGGTAGTGGTGGGCCTGGGTTCCCGACGGCCCCCGGCTGTTACTTTGTGGCGGAGCGACAGGGCAGGTTGAGACCACCTAGGGGAGAGGTGGGCCTGGCCCTGGTCGACGTTCGCGGATACTTAACACGCTTAACGAGATCTGGGTATTTGATCTGAGTCTGGCCATTTGGTCTATACGCACTAACCATCTACACGGGAGTAGTTATGGGTATCCCAGCGTCGTGGTATCAGCCGAAGCCTTCGTGACGTCAGCGACTGAGTGGCGCGCGCCGGATTGGACCGTAAGCCTGCTCTTGTATTAAGGGGGCTAGTTCTGCTTCCGGCCGCGTTCGCAACGTGCAGGTGTGCAAAGGGCGATGGGCCCAGACCCCTGCGCCATAGGATTTAGACCGGCGTGCTGACCTCTCTGTTGTGCCTAGGTAGGGCTGCGACGTGTTGATCTTCCGAGGCCGGGCATGACCCAGGAAAGTGTGTCCGGCCAAATGGGATCGAGCGTGTTGGGTTATGTGGTGCACCCCTGCAGGGAAGTTTATCTATTCGAATAGCCGTGATCTTCGGTAACAGGACGACTTGGAGTTGTACCTTGACCTTATGACAACTAGAACCGGATACTTAATAAAACACACCTTTCCAAGTGCCAGATACAACCGGTGGTCGCTCTCTCACAGGGCGACAAGGGGAGGATCATCGGTTAGGATTATGCTACGCGATGCTTCTTGGAGGACCTCAGTCTACTTTCTTCTACATGCTGCAAGACGGAGGCTACCCGAAGCATAGTCTTCGATAGGACTAGCTATCTCCCTCTTATTCCAGCTTTCTGCAGTTCAGTCCACATATAATAGCCTTATTCCAATTGATGCCAATGCATACATATGTAGTGTAGCTCCTTGCTTGCGAGTACTTTGGATGAGTACTCACGGTTGCTTTCTCCTTCTTTTCCCTCTATCCCTTCTATCTGGTTGTCGCAACCAGATGTTGGAGCCCAGGAGCCAGACGCCACCGTCGATGACGACTACTACTACTCGGGAGGTGCCTACTATTACGTGCTGCCCGCTGACGACGACCAGGAGTAGTTAGGAGGATCCCAGGCAGGAGGCCTGCGCCTCTTTCGATCTGTATCCCAGTTTGTGCTAGCCTTCTTAAGGCAAACTTGTTTAACTTATGTCTGTGCTCAGATATTGTTGCTTCCGCTGACTCGTCTATGATCGAGCTCTTGTATTCGAGCCCTCGAGGCCCCTGGCTTGTAATATGATACTTGTATGACTTATTTTATTTGTAGAGTTGTGTTGTGATATCTTCCCGTGAGTCCCTGATCTTGATCATACACGTTTGCATGTATGATTAGTGTACGATTGAATCGGGGGCGTCACATACATGCCGGAGGGATGGGCGCGGACGCCGCGGTAGCTAGAGTTGTTCCGGGCGTGCGGTGGCATGCCGGCGGCGGGGGAGAAGGCGCGGCCGCATGGGGAGAAGGGCGTGGTGGCGCCGACGTGGAGCTGGAGGCGAGGAAGAAGGGCGCGGCGGGAAAGAAGGAGACGATGGAGTGGCAGTTGGCGGGCTCGCGCGCGTGGGTTTTTACAGCATGCATAATTCTTTCTCCCGCGCCGTATTTTTCCGCGCCTGCTGGAGCGCGCCAAACGGACCAGCACGCGCTAAAATCCGCTTTTTCCCCGATCTCGCGGGCCTGTTGTGTTGGAGATGCCCTTAGCTTGATTGGTTTGTCCCGGGGTCCTTGGTGCAAAAGATTCTGGCGGTCATTTTGATTATTGTTTCCAGTTTCCAAACAAAGCTTGGTCATTGTTGTTATACTACTACGCTGCGCGTTCGCTCGCTCTCTCTCTCTCTTCCCACCACCACCGCTTAGGCATCATCAGTAGCTCTCTCTGTGAAAGAATATGCGGTCTCTCTCTCTCTCTCCGTTGAGGTACGGGTAACGGGGTATGCAAGCAAGCTGCAAGTGGGGCGTCTGGTCATGTCAAGAGGAGCCAGAGGTGAGAAGCCCGTTGGCTTGGCCGTTGCAGATGGCAAAAGCCTCTGCCCGTCTAGGGAGTCTTGTCGAGAGGTAGCCGGTGGCTTGGCAGGCGAGCATGCCCTCTCTAATCCGGCTGTGGGAAAGGAGATGGGTGCTTGCAGGTTCCAGCTTTGTTTGTTCCACCCTCCGGCCGGGGCCTCGCCTCGGCTCGACCCCAACGGTTTACGGCCCCGACCAGTTCCAGGCGCATTGATGCATGAAATTTGAATCGATCACTGCATGCACGTATTGATACAAGGGAGACCAGACGAAAGTCAACTTGGCGAATTGAATTCAAACTGTTTCGTGAGTCACGAGTGTAGTCTTTTGCCAAACCGAGGGTACGCGCACGTACTAGTAGAGTACACTCTGCGCCTTATGACAACTCCACCGCACAACTCCAAACGGACGTCTGGTTTGGCCGGATTTCGTCCATTTGGGGCGGCAATGGGTTCGCCCATGTTTGCTTGGCGCCGTTGGGTTGTCGATGCGTCCAACACGCGGCCGCACCTCAAATCATGTCCGGGTAGACATGATTAAAGAAAACAGAAAACTAAATGAAATGCCGAAAAAATTAAATAAACGCAAACATAAAAACATAAGACATAAATTAACCATCACGGCCACAAAACGGCTCAGTTCCAAGGTTCACATAGACATAATTAACATAAAAAAAACCGCCGCAAAGTGGCTGAAGCATTGTGCATGTGATATTTTTTATAGAAACACCCTCAAGTTTTTTTAAACTTCGTACAAAAGCCCTCCAACACAGGTAATGTTAAATAGTATCCCGCTGGGTCCTGCCCGTCAGTGTGCGTTGTGAATAATTTGGACTAGAAAATAGGTTTGAGGGAGTTCGAACCATCGACTAGCTGTAATAGCGCTAGAGTACTAACCACACCACCGTTGTTGTTTACACGGACTACCAATGTGTAGATCCTTTAGGCTAAATAAAGGTACACATTTAGAATTATATTTTCTTTTCTCAACATTTTTAAATTTGAATTATTAAAATTTGAACATATTTTCCGCTGATTTGTCTGAAAGGAAATTACGGACATTCATTCTGCACTATAATTTGCTTTTTAGATTTTGTAACTTAAAATTATTAGAATTCAAGCAAATTTTTAGTTGACTTGTTTGGAAAATTTACGTACATTCATTCTGGCCTATATTTTTCAATCTAGTTTTCCAATTTAAAATTATTCGAATTCAAACAAAATTCTGTTGATTTGTTCGAAAAAAAATTATGTACATGCATTATGGACTATATTATCTTTTGTTTGGGTTATTCAAATTCTTAAAAAGGTTGATTTGTCAAAAAAAATGCACATTCATTCTGACCTATATTTTCTTTAATCAAGATTTTTAAATTTAAAGTTATTCAAATTCAAACAGAAATTTCTTTTGATTTGTCCAAAGGAAATTATTTGCATTCATTCTAAAGTACAATTTATTTTATCTAGGTTTTTTCCTTTAAAAGTATTCGATTTCAAACAAAAAATTAGTTCATTTGCCCGCAAACATACATTCATTCTGCACTATATTTTGTTTTATCTAGATTTTCTAATATATTTTTTTGAATTCTAAGCGCATCTCTAGCAAATCCCTCATATCGCGCCGACCCATAAAATAATCGTCAGTTTACGGTTTTGCGCCAAAAAGTTGTCTGAACAGACACTGTAAACACACTATAAGGGTCCGCATATAAGGGGTCTGCTATAGATACTCTAACGGAAATTGGTTGATTTGTCCGTAAAAAATACATGCATTCATTCCGAAAAATACTCAAATTCAAAAAATTTATCTAGAATATAAGTTGTTTTCTTACATAGAAAAAACAATAGCAAAATACATAAGATAAATTGTGTTTTCTTTTTATGCGTCATTGTGGCCGGATGGTTCGAACCGGGGCTTCCACCTTTTCACGAACCCTTTTCTTTGATTTCTATTTTAATTAGAACAGTCCTTGTATATAAAGCTAATTGTGCACGTTAGACGTCAAATATCAGTTAGCCGATTGGCGGGCAATATGCATGCGAATTGCAGGTGTGGTCGAATCCCATCCATAGTGATCCATCTTTTTTTTCCGTTTTATTTCAGATTTCTCTGTGTAAAAAAATGAAATACAAGGGTACTTTTTGAAAAAAAAAACGCATGCGCATTACCCACCTCCTCGGCCACTGACAGCGGGCCCATGTAATGTTGGCAGGCCGCGCATGCATGTAATACGCCCAGCTACGGTAGAAAGCACCGTATTTGCACGCCCACGCAAGTTTGATGACTAGAAACATGTATTTTATAAGTTTATGCACCAAACTGACCGTCACGTGCAAGTTCTATGACTGCCCGTGTATTTACCTCAAAAAGAAAAGACCACCCTCTCGGTGTGGTACAAAAGAAATGCGCCCCCTGCACTGTTTCAATCTATTATTACTACTACTTGATTAGCAAAATAAATAAATCAAATAATACTACTACTAACAACTTACATACTGCTTCCACTAAAAAGGAAAAAAATGATACTACTATATGGAACTACATATATGAGTTTTTTAGAGCGGAGGTAGATGCCCCGACTTAAACTGAAGCCCTCACAGACAAGTCCATCAAGTACTAAAGATAAACGAAAGCAGAACATAACGAAACAAAGAGCGATGCAAGGTCCATCAGGACCAGTTGACACGACACAGTGTGCAAAGCCATCCTCCTAGATGTGGGCGGCAAGGCGGGTGGTTCCGCAACCGGTGGTGTCCCTCCTTCCTGCGTGCCGTAGCTCATAGCACCTTGTGCAAAGGCTGCCTGCGAGTTGCTCCACCCTTGCTCGCCAGAAGCTTTCATAGCTGCAAAAGGATCACCAATTTGTACATCACATTAGCCGGATGTCGGAAAAAGATATATCCTCGATAAGTGCTTTGTTACGGGTTCTCCAAAGAGACCACGCAAGGGCCACAAACCCCACCCAAGCAAGCTTACGATCCTGGCCACTCGAGGCTTTGATCAAACGGAACTCATCCAAGAAAGATCTCGGATTCCACGTACAACCTGTAGTCGCCCGAAGCACACTCCACGCGAATCTAGCGACGACGCATCGCAAAATGGTATGATCGCATGTCTCATCCTCGCCACACCATACGCACTTGCCATCACCCGGCACGTTGCGTTTTCTCACTTGATCCCCAATTGAGATCCTATTCCTTGCCACTTGCTAAAGAAATATTTTTTTTTAGTTTTTGATGGAATTCTAGCCTTCCATAGCCCACTTAAGTCGCAAGGAGGCGCCGAACGGAAGATCTCTCGGTACAAAGACCCGGTCCAAAAATCCCCGGGTGGCTCAAGCATCCAAGTGACCTCATCTCTGCCAAGGGAGAGGCTAACACCCGCCAGTTGTTGTCGCATCTGGTCCCACTCAAGGGCTTCCCCGGTTTCATGAGGCCCGCGGAATCTGGGTAACCACCGATTACCGAACCATGCCTCGACCACCTTGGCTTCTGGTTTCTCCGCTGTGGTGAACAGAGATGACAAACTATATATGAGTATATCGATCTTATATTATATATTGTTATAAAGTATATTAGGGTCACACCGTCTGATGGGTGGACAATTTTCTTTCTTATAAGTGGGATTTTTTTTCTTTTCTTTACGGGATCATTCGCATATTTAATTGATAAAGATCCAAAATATGATGTTTAAGTTAATATAATAGTTAATTCATCATGCGTATTTATACGATGTTCTTAGGTCCAAAATCATAAGCTAGATACTACTAATTTGGTCCAAAATCACCATACTATATAGCAGTTCTTAGGTCGATTGGGTCAACATGATGACATTGCTATAGTCGTTCTAAACCATAACCATAAGCAAAGCACTAGTAGTAGTAGTAGTAGGATTTGTGCATGAGTAGGGAGGGTCATGAGCTACCAAGCCGTGCTATTTATTGCTAGTGCAACCAAGCAAGCTAGTCTAAACTCCAAACTCTCCTCTCTCTCTCCTGGGTCCTGGCACTGGCAGCAATGGTAGACGCTGGAAAACTGCACTTTATTTGCAAACTGGCCATAGAGCGAGCGAGGCTGCTCTGCTTACGTACGTATTTTGGGCACCACTCCTACCGCCGGGGCGGCCTCTCCGGTGAGCTACCGGTCCTATCATCCCACAAGGCTACTAGCTAGTACTAGTGCTAACCCTAGCTCGGGACGTACGTATGGGCACGCTGCTGCTGTTGCTGTATGGGCACAAGTCCAAATCACCTGTCATAGACTCCCAGGAATATCTTCAACATTACATTACATTCAAGAAAAGATATAAAGGACTCCTAGTAATCTCTGGATTGGAGTACAAGGCCATGGGCATTGACGGCTTGACGCATCGTCCTACGAGTCCAAATGACAAGTACGCTTCTACCCCTACGCGCGATGCACCCTGTTGAACGTATGCACCCGGCCCACTGCGCACCGCCGCGAAACGTGCCATTGCATCGAGCGCTCCGCTGCGCACCGGCGCATGGACCGGGCGTAGCTCCGTTGCACGACCCCTGTGCCCCTGATTTGCCGCTGCCGGCGCATGTGAAGTTTCCAGCCGCAGCGTCTCCCTCCCCTCTCTCTCTCACTCACTCCCTCCCTCCCCTTCGTTTCGCATTCACAGGAAGCTGCGTCCGCGTGCCGCCGGCCGTACCCGCCCCCTCCGGCGTCGCCGCGCCGAATCCACTCGTCCGGCTTCGGCGGCGCCATGGGGCCCAAGCCCAAGGCCCGTCGGCTCGCCAGAAATCGCTGGCCACACCGAGGTAACTTTCCCCCAACCTTTCCTTTTTGGATGCGATGCGGCGCCATTAGTGACCGATCCAGACCAAGCTCACCGTGTATCCTCTATGTTCCTAGTGACCCAATGCAGGAGTTTAAGTGCATTCAGCACTACGATCGTGAGCATATGTCTAAGTTGAATGAAAAGTGGCTGCGGACCAAACATTGCGATGTTTGTTTGACGTGTGAGCTTAAGGCTTTGACTGCCCACCGCTCGGGTGGTGAGGAGAAGACGGAGAGGAAGAATAACAGGTCAGCAAGACGCACTGCTGCCAAGGAGCCTGCAAAACCAAACAGCAGCGCTTCGTGGGTTTGCTTGGAGTGCGGTAGCTTTTTTTGTGGTGGTGCAGGATTCGAGGCAGAGGGCCATGTTAGAGCACATCACAAGGAGCAACCTGAGCATCGGTGGTTTGCCAACACCTATGATAAAGATATACTGTACTGTTGTGAGTGTAACCAGAAGGTTCCACTCAAGGTTTTTAAGTATCGTCCATCACAATCAGCAGAAGCTTCAACTGAGTTAGAGGCAAACACCAACCCACTTGATCCGAAGGATGATGAAGGTTTGGACAAGAAGGAGGTGGTGACACCGCAGATGAAACCGGTGGAGGCGGAGGGCAAGGGATCCAGCAGTTCGTCATCTCCTCGCTCGGAGGATGATGATGGTTTGGGCAAGAAGGAGGTGGTGACACCGCAGATGAAACCGGTGAAGACGGAGGACAAGGGATCCAGCAGTCCATCATCTCCTCACTCTGAGGACATAACCAAGGAGCCTGTTTCCATATGCCAGTCAGAGGCGATAGCCAAGGAGGACGTTGCCAAATATAATGTCATCAGGGGGCTGCGGAATCCCGGCAACACCTGTTTTTTCAATGCCATGCTGCAGTGCTTATTGGCCCTTGACCCACTGCGCAGCGTAATGATGGGACAAAACGTTTGCAAAGGGCCAATTGCTGCGCTTTTCAAAGAGCTCTTTGTCAACACAAGTCCTTCAAGCAATGCAAAAGGCCGCCTTGACCCAACAAAACTGCTTGCATCTGTCTGCTCAAAGTGGCCCCAATTCAGTACCGGCGGAATGGAGGATGCCGGAACTCATCCAATGTTTTCTTCATGGTTTGGATGAAGAGGAAGATGAAGCACGTCAACCTTCAATGGATGCTTCAAAGAAGGTCACAATTGTCAATTCCATCTTTGCAGGCGAGGAGTGTAGTGCTCTAACCAGCACAGAATGTGTACACAGTTCCAAGGAGAAACATGAAGAGACCCTTATATTCCGACTGGCAATTCCAGATAGGAAGCTCCCTGCTGTAGCTTCGAGGAGCAATAAAGCTGATGCTGAGGCACATGATGGCGATGATCTTGTATCAGTTGAGGATTGCTTCTCCTTATACACCAAGGAAGAGTTGATATCTGATTGGCTCTGTGAGTCTTGTACTGATGCAGCTAACACAAAACTTGTTGTGGAGTCAGGTGGTGACGATAACCAAAATGACCAGAAACAGAAACAGGAAACAACAAAAATTTTCAGAGCTGCAAGGAAAAGAATGATTATAACCAAAGCTCCAGATGTAATGGTGATTAGTTTGATCAGGCAAAAAAAGGCTCCTAATCCTGCTGGATATGATAAATTGGAAGGACATGTGTGTTTCAAGGAGATTCTTAATATGCAGCCATACATAAGGATCTCATTTCATTCATGGGTCCTACATAAGGATGTTTCTTTGACTGACTGAATATGAAATCATTTTTAATAGTCTTGTTCGAATGGATAAGAAATACCTGAATCTGAAAACTTGTTTGATCGACTATTATAGGAAAAAACATTCCTTGACTGACTGAATATAGATCCATGCATCAACCAGAGTAGTAGCGCAGTGTTAGTAACTACTCCAGCTATCTTCAAGCATGAAGCAGTAACTAATTAATAAATACAACTCAAATTTAGAAATAATTGATCAATAAAAAAACCAACCGTCCGTCCAAATTAAACAAAACAGAAACTAGTATAACTGAAGTTAGCTCAGCTTAATTAGGTCCATGAATGAAAAAGCTGGAGCAGCTAGATTAGCTAGGACCCATGATATGAAAATGAACTATAATTGCTGACTTAGTATTCTTTTGTCCCTCGTTAGCGACAAACAAAGGCATGCATACTTACTGTTCCTAGCTTTGAAAATGAACCTTTTATTAACTAACTCTACACTCTCAGCTCCCTTCCTAACCAAAGAAGATCTCCAACCACTACCTAGCTATTAATCATCCTTATGTAGTTTCAGACAATTATTCAGACTGAACTGGGTCTGAACATTTTTGAATTTGGCATCTCAGTATTTGTGATTTATGAGCGAGCGACAGTACTGTACAGCTCTACGACTGCCCTGGTCATCACTATTTCCTGTAATTTTCAGGTTTGACGAGAATGACAATAACACCTACCGTCTAGTTGGTGTTGCTCAACACATTGGAGATCGGAAAGGAGGTCATTATATTGTGTATGTAAGAGCTAGCAAGATGAATGGTCAGGAACATCAAAGCAATGACAAGTCTTGGTTTTATGCAAGCGATGAGATGATCAGAGAAGCCAGCTTGCAGGACGTTCTTGATTGCGAGGCCTACATTCTTTTTTATGAAAGGGTGGGGAACTAAGACTTTATAAGTTATTCTGTGTTTGTTGGCATGTTTATTTAAATGTCAATGTTCTGTTTGCAGTGTTCAAATCATGATGCCCAATCTTCTGCCAATGTCACGAGTGAGGAATCTGGACTTGCCAACCTTCTGCCAATGTTGCCCAATCTTGTCGGTGATTTGATTCCTCCACCCATGGATGACTTGGTCCCATGGGATGAGCAGAGGAGCCCCAGCCGGGATAAAAGGAGAGAACAGGGAGCGGACAAGAAAAATGCCACATTGCTACCTATGTTTTGGGAGTTTCTTGATGAGTATGTTTATCTCGCTTTTCTATGTTTTTTTGTCTCATGCTGCTCAATGGGTTTCACCTCTAGCCTACCCCAACTTGTTTGGGACTAAAGTCTTTGTTGTTGTTGTTGTTATTGTTCTGCTCAACGGGTTCTAATCCAGACAACTTCGTTTTGATAGGTTTACTCTATCCGAAGAAACGATGTCATATTACCGTTTTCAATTGTGGGGCATGCTTGTGAGAGGTTCTGGATCAAGGGAACTGCACATCCTCTACTCGCATCTCTTGAGTCGGTCAAAGGACCTTGCAATGGGAGTCTGCAATGGCGGCGAAAGGTATAATTTTGACAAATTTATCTCTTCAATCTTGGAAAAATTGGTTATGTAGCACCCAAATAGGTCACCTTTAGAAAGCTAGCACCAAAATGTCTTGGTACACTTAAATAACACTACAAAGGTTACACATTTTAGTTGTTTAGCACGGTGTCATATTCTCCATCCAAGGCAGTTATTTAGGACCAATGTATCCTTGTTTCAATCATACAGCTAGTACAGAGGCACCACTCTTTCAAGCTTTGGATGTTTCTTGGCTAACTGTGATCCACATTGAGTAATTGTTCTTGTATCCTATCCTGTAGTTTTTTTGCACCAACAGTTGGATCTTTCCTGAAGATATCCTCCCCCCTTCGAAGCTTCCTTTCCTGTTACTTTACCAGTACTAGCACAAGTATGCTCCAATTCTGAAATCACAATTACCTTTTTTTCAAAAGGGGACAAATCACAATCACCTGCATGAAAACCAAGCTATAAGATTGTGTGCTGATATGTGCTGAAAATTTTCCCAATTTTCCCTTTAAATTAGTAGCCATCACTTTCCCTTCAAATTAGTAGCCACCTTATTTTCCTTATGATTCCTTGATTTTAATATCATAGTACTAATTACTAAATACTGTAAACAGGCTGAGGGTGAAGTTAACAGAAATTGCCCGGAAGTATATGCTGGAACTTGTAACAAGTTTGAAAATAAAGCTGACAGAATGCAACAGGAATTTAATCCAGCAGCTCGAGTTAAAATTTCTTGAAATGCCCAAAAAGTAATGTTCTCAATCCCTTCCCTTTTATATCATTATTTATTTATGCAACTCAGTTCTATTTTAGTGCTTAATTGGAGACTGCTGTATATATTTTTTCAGGCATGAAAAGCTAGAGGATTGTTTTGGCGCTGCTTTGCTTAGAGAAATGAGTGTACATGGTCATGTTGAGAAGCAAATCATGACACCTTTGCCTGATAAATGCGCCTTGGTTCAGGCACTTGTCGAACATGTGATTAGCAAACATAAAGCTGGGTACTCGTGGGAAGGTGATTTTGGCTTAAATGATATGGATGCCTACGATGGCAAGGTGGTCATCACAAAAAGTCCGAAGTTATTTGATATACAGCCTGAAATATCGCCCGAGATGGTCACTGCGATGGAGAAGGATTTTAAAAGTATTGCAACAAAAGTGGTGCAAAAATTCATGCAGTCTCAGATTTACGTTCCTTATTTGTCACCTTTTCATGCTTTCTTGAGTGGCATGGGACTATATGCTACCTGGTGGTCGGACCGACTCAAGACAAAGGATTTGCGAGAACTGATACTCCATTATCCCTTTTTCAAGCCTTCAAGGGCTCGTTTGAATTTGCTGGTAGGCATCTTTGATGCATGGAGATCGTTCGATCAGAATGATACAAGTCCTTTATTTAAGAAGATCTTGAAGGAAGTCGAAGGATCTTTATGGTTAGGGAAGATGACTGCGGTTGTTAATCAAATCATTATTGATGTTTTCGAGTACAAAGGCGCTGCATATTATGAAGACGAGCTACAGTACATGATTGAATTATTGAGGCATCTTGCAGTACATGGCACTGAGAAATCCTTTGACTGCCATGTTGATGGCCCCCGCAAGCAACTGGTACAAAATCTCGATGAACTGGAGGTCGGAGGTGCTTATTATCTCGAAGAGTTTGTGATGCTTGCCTTAACTTCTTTGTTAAAGAAATCGGGAATGAAAGACATGTATGTCGTTGCAGCCCACTACTCAATTTTATTTTATTTTCTGTTTAGTTTTATTAACTGCTAGGTATTATATGATCTACAGGTTGGAGTCTGTTTGGGAGTGCTACAAGAATTGCAATTACTCCTATCAGAAGTAAATTAGCAATGATTCGTGGAGGGGAAAGATGTGGCCGAGCTCCTTATGTAGGTACATCCACTTTGAACGTCTACTAATATCCCATTCACATTTTCTCCCATCAGATGCAATGTTTTTAAATAAGATAATGTTTTAATTATTGAGTATACCTTTTCCTCTTCACTTTGATTTGTTTCTTTTTTTTTCTCTTGATGCATTGCACCGTTGAAGTGCTTCTCCACACAACAAAAAAAAATGCAGACAAAAGGAGAGAATCCCATAAAAAATAGTTATGAGAGAAAAAACAGTGTGTGAGAAATTTTTATTTGTGCTGAACTGTAGCCATCACAGCACTGCATAGTGTCAGAATCAACATTCGGCGCCAAGCCTCATTACGACTGTACAACACTGTAGTAAACTTTCTTAGACTAGCATCAATTTGGACGCTCCTGGTCCAGAAAGAACAACTAGGATAGTGAGTGCACCTTCATGGAGTTGGGAGTTAGGGAAACCGAGAATGAAGTGTCATGTGTGGGATCATCATAGACTCATAGAAACCGAGAACAGCTAGGTGGCTTGTTGCTTGGTGTTCCTGTAATTGAGATTTGAAGCAATCTTGTGTGGTAACAGGGACTTGCACTAACGTTCATAAATGATTTTATTTGAGATTTTTTACGGTACCCTGGTACTCCAATCACCCATATCGGAGTACCAAGCAAATGAAGCTGTCCATGATAAAGGGCAACTAGTCATTTTACCAATACTACTTTGGACTTTCCCATCATCCCGTAGGGGTCGATAGCTGCCCATTGTTCGGTAAAATAAAAAAGAAACTCCCGATCGTTCAGCGGAGCTTTTTCTATCGAGTGGTGGTGGCGCTGCCAGCCCAATCCTTTCCTCAGTTCGCAGTCCCGGTGAGGAAACAAAACACATAGAGCCATAGAGGAAACCAGGGGCAGCAGGTTAGCTGCCATTTTTGTGCGAACTGATCACTTGATCTGAGGATTTCTGAAGTTGTTGTTTTGATCACACATATACAGATATACAGATGAATTAGAATAATCTGTAGAACGAGTATGGCCGTGGTTAAATGGACAATGGCGACCTTAAGGTAGAAAACTATCATGCTCAAGTAGAATTATTTTTTATTTCCAATATTCACTGATACCTCTTACTTGAAGTTGTACTGATGTTATTGCGGAGGGCTTAGATGGTATTTGGTATGCCTGTTTCCATTTATCCTCTTAGTTCTGTTGTTGCGTCCTACAATCTCTAGGAATGTAATTTGCTTAGTTTCCTTCATTCAGTTTTACTAGTTTAGTTTCCCGGGAAAGAAAGAGCTTGTCAATTTTGTTGCATAATCAAGAACAAAGGAATTTCTTCTCAAGTCTGGTATTTGTACTGTACAGCTTAATTGTTCCACCAAATGATAGCAAAGCCTTCTTTATGTTCACTGCAAGAAGTAGGCACATCACCATATTATTCAAATGGTGTCTTATCAGAGTTATAACAGTTTTGTGATCTTAAAATCATCTCTATCAGAGTTATAACAGTTTTGTGATCTTAAAATCATCTCTTCTTTGTTCCCTTATTCTTATGCAAAATGTATTTGCTCTTTTTTATTCAAAGGCTTTTACTGAAGCTTGTTGATATTTTAGTCAGCCATGGTATTAATTGTCTGCGATATGCTTTATGGATCGTTATATCATTCTTCGCAGTTAGGTGATGGACATGTCTCCCCGTCTATTTTGTGAGCAATTCAATGGTGCTACATATCCCTTGCAAATGGCCTCTACATGGAAGAGAGCTGTCAGTGGCTTGCCGACTGCACGAAGACGACGAACCACACCTGATTACAATGGCCTCTACATGGATTAGCTAGTGAAGCTAGATATGAACCTGGATTCTGTTTTGCTCTGTTTGGGTCATCAGGGTAGTCAGTGTAATGTTGCTCTTTCATTTGTACGAGTAGGTAACTGCTGTTGTATCTGGGAACCTGATGTACACTGACTTTGCAATGGAGCCATGGAGTTGCAGACTTACTATTTGTCAAAAAGGTTAATTACTGGATTCTGATTTGCAAGTTTATGTTAGTACTGAATTTTGATTTGTAGAGTTAAGTGCCCTTAGCCCTCAGGCACTGCCGGGTGCCTTCCCCTTGCAACCGCGGCAATTTCCCATGTTGAGGTCTTGAAGATAAATATAACATGACAGAACTTTGATGTACATTTTGGTTTGTCTTCCATAGTGGAGCCATGCACAGTTTTTTCTAAAATGTTCATTACTAAATATTGATTTGCAAGGTTGTGATGGTACTAAATTTTGATTTGCAAGGTTATGGTATTACTGATTTTTTATTTGCAAAGTTAAAATCATTTCCAGGTACTTGAAACATGCTGCAACCAAAGCATAACAAGTTTGCATGATTAAAGAGACATGACAGTTTAGTAGATTGAAAGTGCAGTGCACTCAACAACATGAAATAGAATGAAAATACGATAGCACTAGATTCTCAAATCGTTCTCCAGAGCTAACATCATCTGATCACACTTGTAATTGCTAGTGGGTACAAACTCTCACTGATCAACAAAATAAGTAAGAACGGCGCATGTCTTCGGACTGAACAAATATCATCATCGCACAACAATAATTTTTATGAATTACACACACACACACACAGAACAACAACAGGCTCGGTTTGGTGAAGAAGAACAGCAGGGGAGGAAGACAGAAGGAGCAGCAGGGGCGCTCAGGAAGAAGAAGAGGGAAGCAGCAGGGGGTGGTGAGAGAAGAGAAGCATCAGAGAGCAGATCAGCCGCCCTGGCCTCTTGCATGGGTGGAGCGCGCCGCCTCTCTCCCGTTCGGTGTTCAGCCGCGCGTGGGATCAGACGGCCGTCCGGTGGGTCGCACGCTTCGACCCCCTTCCTCTCCTCCGGTTCGCGGGTTCAGCCACGCGTGGGATCAGACAGCGGTCTGGTGGGTCGCGCGCTTGGACCCCCTCCTCTGGTTCATGGGTTCAGCCGCGCATGGGATCAGACGCCCACCGCTTGCCGTCTGATGGGTCGCGATAATACTACACACGCGCAAAAGTCACGGGCTCTCACGGACCCTGCTACGTGGCCTTCACTAATTGTCCCTCCCTGATTTTAAGTGGCGGGTCCGCCTCACTTTATCAAATCTAAGCCAATCAGATCCTAACCATCTCATAAAAGCATGTAAAACCCCCGTGTGTAGCATCTCTCGGTGGGTCGCGCCTCTCGATTCTTCGATTGGTCACCAGATGCTAGCGCTCTTGGAAAATATCCTGTGATACGAGTCATTCACGAGGACAAGGAGAGAATCCTGGCAAACCTCCAGTGCCCGCTAATCAACTTTTCGTGCCGATATCTCGGGCTCCAGCTCGCGATCAAGCAGCTCACCAAGGCTGATTGGCAACCCTTGCTCGATCTCGTGAGAAAATTCCTCCCTGCATGGCAGCGTGGCCTAATGCAGCGTTCTGGGCGCCTGATTCTTGTGAACTCTGTCATTGCGGCGAGGCCGATCCACCACCTGCTCATCCTCGAAGCCCCGGCTTGGGTGCTGGAAGACATTAATAGTTGGATGCGGGTCTTCTTTTGGGCTGGCAAAGATAAAGTCAATGGTGGCCAATGCTTGGTGGCATGGAACTCTATCTGCCGTCCCTTGAAGTTTGGTGGGTTGGGAGTCAAGGATTTGCATCGGCAAGGGCTGGCCCTTAGGGTTCGGTGGGAGTGGCTCCGACGCACAGATCCGAACATGCCATGGCAAGGGCTCTCTCTCCTTGTGGATGATGATGCTAGAGCAATTTTCGACAGCCTGGTGCATATCTCTGTTGGGAGAGGAGATAAAGTACTTTTCTGGAGAGACCGATGGATCCATGGCTTTGCGGTCAAGGACATTGCACCCATGGCTCATGCCCTAATCGACACTCGGACGATCAATCAGAGAACTGTGCAGCAGGCCACTGTGGATGAGAGATGGGTTTTGGACATCCCGGACAGCAACTCCTTCCAAGTGCTTCTACAAGTCATGCATCTACGGCTGGCCATCTCCACGATGCAGCGAGACCTCGACACGGAGGACGTGTTTTCTTGGCCTTGCACTGCCTCACAAGCTTATTCGGCGCAGTCCACCTATGCCACTCTTTGCCACGACTTGGTCTCTTTCCCCCATGCCAAAGCCATTTGGAGGAGTTGGGCTCCACTCAAGTGCAAAATTTTCTCTTGGTTGGCCACGCAAAAGAGAATCTGGACTTCGAATCGTCGTACCAGGCATGGCCTTCAGGACGAACCTTCCGCATGCTACACATGTCTCCAGGAGGTGGATAATGTTGATCATATCCTTGCACAATGCGTCTATGCCCGTGAGACCTGGCATCGCTGCTTTGATGTTCTGAACCTGCCTACCGCGGTTACGACACCTCAGGATTGCTTCCTGGAATGGTGGATGATGCAGAGACAAGCCTTCCAAAAGGAGGAGAGGCGTGGGTTTGACACTTTGGTTATTTGTGCCACGTGGTCCATGTGGAAGCAGCGGAATGCCCGTGTCTCCAATCGGAGAGAGCAACAGTTAGATGCGCAGGCCCTGACGAGTAGCATTCTTGATGAATTAAGAAATGGAAACTTGCTAGAGGCGGAGTAGGTGGTTTACAAAGATTCGTGAGAGTGTAGCTTATTCTCCTGTAATGGTGTGGGTGGGCTAATGGTGGTGTCCGCACTACTATCGGCCTCTTGTAATCAAATTTTCTCCCTTCTATAAAAATATGGTACGCAATTTGCGTACTCTCGAAAAAAAAACATGATACCGTGCTCAGCATGGTGCGTCAGATCTGCATCGAAGGCATAGGATCAACTCATTTGTTTATATACAGGATATTTTGCGTCTAGCCCCCCAAAAGTTGTGCCTACATGCAAAATCATAGCAGCTGTTCAAAATATTAATCCAGATGAACAACTATCGATTGTTTCCAAATGAACTAGTACGTCATAATTTTCTAAAACACTAATACTCGATGATCACAAGCAGAAGCAGTCCCTACTTTTGCGTTACTCACTTTTCTTGAAAGCTGCATACAAGTTCTTTTTCACTCAGATGTGTGTCAGTAGCGTCTTTCCAGGGTGATAGGTAGATTTTTAGTTCATCATTGTGCCCGTGAGACAGAAATGCCCCAAGCTGAAAACGAGATGCGAGTTTGACATGGTGTAATGCAAAGCTGCAACCGGCAATATAGAAAAGTTTAAGGTCTGTTTTGTATATTTGGTAATGGATGTCTGACTATTTAAACCTCTACCTTGGGCACAGATCACAACTTCTTGTATCACGGTATCATATCAATGCCCGTATCAGTGGATATATGCACTCGTGCGTGATTTCTTCTGGCACTTTTCAGTTAGCCCCCTCCAGAACTGAACTCTTCTCCAAGTTGATCCATGCTTCAGTGTTGAAAGCACTTTCGACCAAGTTTGGGTGCCTAAACGCACTCTGCAAAATATGAAGAAGTGTTGTAATAATATCATAATAAGAATATTTCTGCAGAAATGAATACTCTACAAGTAAATGTTGTGGTCTCGTGTTTAATTTATGATGCAAAAAGGCTCAAAACACTGATAGCACATTTATCCTGATGTTTTTCTTGTCAGCAACTTTGTTAACAAATGTAATTTGGTTCCCTGTATCGCGTTAATACTCCTTCCTATTAATTTTTGAGAGGCATTGGTGTAGGAGATTAGGATTGCACGATGTATTGCTCTCGTGCATAGGCACGTATATATATGATGTACGGTGGGCCACGGATCTCAACTATACAAGGAACTAGAAGACGGGCCCAATACACAATATGCACATAACACATATACTCAACACCCCCCCTCGCAGTCGAAGCGGCACCCCGACTGACGCAAAGACTGGACCGGAACTCCTCAAATGACGCCGTAGCCAAGCCCTTGGTCATGATATCGGCAAATTGTTGGGAAGTAGGGACGTGTAAAACACGAATATGGCCAAGGGCCACCTGTTCCCGAACAAAATGAATATCCAACTCAATATGCTTGGTCCGTCGATGATGTACCGGGTTAGCGGAGAGGTAGACCGTCGAGACGTTGTCGCAGCAGACCACCGTGACACGGTCAACGGGACAAGAGAGCTCCTGAAGCAGATGACGAAGCCACGAACACTCGGCGACTGCGTTGGCCACCGCACGATACTCAGCCTCAACACTGGAACGAGAGACCGTAGGCTGCCGCTTGGACGACCACGAGATAAGTGAGGGTTCAAGGTAGACGCAATAGCCCGAAGTGGAGCGACGAGTGTCAGGGCAGCCCGCCCAGTCTGCATCGGAGTAGGCGGTGAGGGCGGTGTCGGCGGAGGCGTGAAGCGTGACGCCAAGATTCATAGTGCCACAGATATAGCGGAGAATCCGCTTGACGGCAGCCCAGTGAACATCTCGAGGAGCATGCATATGAAGACACACCTGCTGCACGGCATACTGGATCTCCGGTCGAGTCAGGGTGAGGTACTGGAGAGCACCAACGATAGACCGATAGAAAGCAGCATCCGAAGCAGGAGAACCATCCGTGGAAGAAAGCTTGGCCTTTGTATCAACAGGCGTAGCGGCGGGCTTGCAGTTAAGCATGCCGGCGCGCTCCAGAAGCTCGTGGGCGTACTTCCCCTGATGAAGGAAGAAGCCATCCGGACGGCGCACCACCTCGACACCGAGGGAGTAGTGCAAAGGACCCAAGTCCTTGATGGCGAACTCAGCGCGAAGACGACCGTGAGCTGACTGAGGAGACCAGCCGTACATGCCGTCAGGATGATGTCGTCGACATAGAGCAGCAAGTAGGCCGTATCAGTGCCCTGATGATAGACGAAGAGCGAGGTGTCCGAGCGGGTAGAGCGGAACCCAAGCTGGTGGAGAAACGCCGCGATGCGCTGGTACCAAGCGCGCGGAGCCTGCTTGAGTCCGTACAAGGACCGCGAAAGTAGGCACACGTGGTCGGGAAGCGCCGGGTCAACAAACCCGATGGGCTGCTGGCAGAAGACCTGCTCCTCGAGGTGACCATGGAGGAAGGCATTGGAGACGTCCATCTGGTGCACCGGCCAAGCACGGGAGACCGCAAGGTGGAGAACCGTGCATATCGTGCCGGGCTTGACGACCGGAGTGAAGGTGTCGGTGAAGTCGATGCCAACATGCTGTCGGAAGCCACGAACGACCCAACGCGCATTGTAGCGATCAAGGGTACCATCAGGACGGAGCTTGTGTTTGAAGACCCACTTCTCGGTAATCACGTTGGCGTGCCGGGGACGGGGAACAAGCTGCCACGTCCGGTTGCGTAACAGGGCGTCAAATTCCTCTTGCATCGCAGCCATCCAGAGCGGGTCACAAAGAGCGGCAACGGCGATGGCTCAGAGGTGGACGCCGCATGGACGTAGTCATCTGAGGTATAGCGCGAGCTTGGGCGAAAGACGCCCGTACGGGCGCGGGTGACCGGACCGGCCACAGGCGCCGGGGGCGCCGAGGGGCCGCGGGTGCCGAGGGGGCCACAGGCGCCGGGGGGACCACAGGCGCCGAGGGGACCGCGGGTGCCGGGGGAGGGCGCCAACGTCGGGAGCGCCGGGGGTGCCAGCGCCGCGGCTGGAGGAGGCGCCGCATACGGGGGCGCGCCTCAAAGCCAGGGGGCGGGCCAAGAGAGGCGCGCGAGCGCCCTGGAAGAGGCGTCGAGGAGCCCGCATCACCGGTGGCGGGAGGAACAGCCGGGGGTACCTGGTGAAACGTAAACACATGCTCATCAAAGTAAACGTGCCAAAAAGTGAACACACGGTGGGAGACGAGATCGTAGCACCGATATCCCTTGGAGTTGGAGGGGTAGCCGATGAAGATGCAAGCGACAGAACGAGGTGCGAGTTTGTAAGGAGCGGAGTCGGCAATGCTAGGATAGCAAAGGCACCCAAAAATACGCGAGCCATCATAATATGGGGGCGTACCGAAGAGAAGATGGTGAGGTGCATAGTTCCATCATGGGCGGCAAGGGCGAAGTTTAAGGAGAAGAGAAGCAGTAGCGAGTGCGTCCGGCCAGAAACGAGGCGGCACGTTAGCATGGAACAGGAGCGTGCGAACGCAGTTGTTCAGAGTGCGAAGGACGCGTTCCGCTCGACCGTTCTGCTGGGAAGTATACGAGCATGTGAGATGAAAAACTGTGCCGTGATGCAACAGAAAAGTGCGAAAAGCAAAGTTGTCGAACTCTTTTCCATTGTCAGTCTGAAGAGCAAGGATGGGACGCCCAAATTGCGTGCTGACATAGGAGTAAAAAGCCGTCAAGGTGGAGAGTGCATCCGACTTTCTGCGCAAAGGAAAAGTCCACACATAATGAGTATAGTCATCAAGGATAACCAGATAATATAAATAAGCCGAATTACTTGGAACCGGAGAGGTCCACACATCGCTATGAATCAACTGAAAAGGAAAAGAAGCAACGGTGGTGGAGTTATTAAACGGGAGGCGAACATGTTTGCCGAGACGACAAGCATGATAGGTGTGATCGTTTATCTTATGACAACTGAAACTGAAACTCCTAAGAATATGATGAAGGGTGACGGGGTTGGGATGGCCCAAACGAGTGTGCCAAAGATCGACGCCGGGGAAGAGAGCAACCGGTGCGGTGGTGGAGGTGGACGGCGAATGCACCGGATAGAGCTCGTCGAGGCTGTCACATCGGTGAAGTACCATCCTGGTTCGAGCGTCCTTGACACAAAACCCAAGCTCATCAAATTCAACAGTAACAGGATTTTCACGAGTTAAACGACGAACGGAAACAAGATTCTTAATAATATGAGGTGACACAAGTATGTTAGACAAAGTAGTAGGCATGGAATTGGAAGGGAAAGAAGTGTGCCCGACATGTGTGATAGGGAGTGTGGAACCGTCGCCGACAATGATGCGGCGGTCGGTGGTGACGGGAGTGAAGGAGGCAAGATTACCAGGATGAGCAAACATGTGAGCCGTAGCACCGGTGTCCATGTACCAATCATCACCTCCGGTGTAGTTGTTCGGCGTAGGAGCGACATGTAGTGCGGGAAGGAGCATCGGGTCCCAAGGTGCCGGCGGCAGGGCCGACGAGGGGGACGGAGACGCCATGGGGAGGCCGTAGCCACCGCTCGGCAGCGGCGGTGGGTACTCTCCTGACGGTATGGGAAGCAACCCTAACTGCGACTGCGGTGCCGGATAGGCCGGATGGCCCGCCAGAAAAACTTGTTGACCCGCTGACAGATGCTGCAGATGCTGGGCGCCGTCTAGATGCTGCCCAACAGGTGAGTGTTGGCCTGCTGGCGACCTCCACCAGTACTTGGGAGCCCCGGACACGGGCGCGTCGAACACCCTGCGCAACAGCAAGAGGTCGACCGGCAGAGACGACGCCAGCGGCAGGGCCACGACGGACTGGCTGGAGAGCGCCGGCGGTGGGGCGACGACATACGCCAGCGGAGGCAGCGGAGCCGAGCCGTGCGATAAGTCAGGACGGGATGGCGGGGCCGCGCCGTAGGGCACCGGCAGCGGGATAGCAGTTCCTGAAGCAGGGCTATATGCCGTAGGTGTGGCCGGTGGAGTACTGGATCCGGTGCTTGTGGGCTTAGAAGATCCAAAGCTCCCTGATGCATGCACATGCATGTGACGCGATGTCATATTGCCTAAAGCGGCTGATTGTGTTGACGATGGAGAAAAGAAGCAGCGACTTGGCGGCAGGATGGGGCGCGCGATGCGGCTAGATGTGTCGCGCGCGCGGACGGCCAACAGCGGCTAGGAGCGAGCGCGTGCGTGACGGCTGGCGCGGGGGCACGCACGCGGGAGGCGAGTGACGCCGGCGAGAAGCAGCTGGCAGGGCCGAGACGATCGGGCGGGAGGCTAGCGGGCGGGCGGCTGGAGGAGCACGCGCGCACAGGGAGTCGGACGAGCGGCGGCCGGCGCGTGAGGCGCGCGAACGGTGGCGGCTAGGCGGCGGCGACGGTGGTGGAAGGCTATGGTTAGGGCATCTCCAGCCGTTGGCCTCTCAGGGAGCGTCTAAAAGCGTCGCCTGGGGTGAGCCGGCGCAAAAAATGGCCCTGGGGGCGAGTCGGTCCCCAGCCGTCGGCCCCCAGGGCCGGCCCCAGGCGCGTATTTAAAAAAAAAAGAACCGTTCGGCGAAGTTATGATAAAAACTAGTTAAATTTCGGCCAAACAAGGCAAATTTCGGCGAAATTCGTCCAAACATTACATTAACCTAATCTAAAAAAAGGGGCTAAAGTCGTCGCCGCCGTCGCCGTCGTCAGCCTTCTCCTCCTTGACGCGGGTGCCCCTGCTGGACCCCTGCCCGGCGTAGCCATGGCGAACAGGCGGCGGCGCGTCGTCGTCATCGTCGTCGTCGTCGCTGTCGCATAAGACGACGACCCCGCCTTCCTCGCGGCCGCGTCGGCGCTCCTCGAAGCGGCGTAGGGCGGCGCGCTGGTGCTCCTTCTCCTTCTCCCGGCGCGCCTTCTCCATCGCAGTGGAGTCCTGGCGCGCCCATTCGAGGGTCGCGTCGTCGTCGTCGAACTCCGCCTTCACCGGCGCCAGCCCCGGCTCCGCCTTCACCGGCGCCAGCCCCGGCTCCGTCTTTGGCTTGACGAAGCGCGGAGGAGCCGACGAGGAGGAGGCGCGCCGGCCGCCCTCATTGATGACGATGCCGGCGCTGCGAGTGCGCCGGCCGAGCGGCGTCTCCGCCGCGGGCTCGGCCTTGATGCTGAGCAGCGCCGGAGAGCCGGAGGAGTGTGAAGAAGAGCGTGATGAGGAGGAAGAAGAGGAAGCACCGAACCTCCATGGCGCCCATGGCCCGACGCGTCGGTGCTGCGCCGGGGCGGCCACCCTCGCCGGGGGGTACGCCAACGGCGGGTCGTTGCCGCCCTCGAGGTACGTGAGCACGCCCTCGAGTGTGCGGCCGGGGACGCCCCACCAGAGGTGGCGCCCCTCGCTGTTCTGCCGGCCGCCGGCCACCGGCGCGCCGTTGGTGGACGCTAATCGCTGCTGCTGGCGGCGCTCGAAATACGCCGCCCAAGCCACGTGGTTGTCAGCGGCGTACTGGGGGAGGGAGAGTTGGGCGTCGGTGAGGGACGCGCGCACGATCTCGACCTCCTCGGCGAAGTACTTCGGCTTCGCCACGGCGTCGGGCAACGGGGGAATGGGCACTCCCCCGGCGCTGAGTCTCCACCCCGTTGGCCCGGCGCGCATGTCTGGCGGCGCCGGGATGTTCGCCTGGAACAGGAGCCAGGACTCCTGTTCGCGGAGCGAACAGCGGCCGAAGCCGTTGGCCGCCGCCTCGTCTCCGGGGAAGCGTTCTGCCATGGCAACGGCGGGGCTGGGCGGGCTCGGGAGAGGTAGAGGGAGGGGCTGGACGGCGGCGCTCGGGAGAGGCAGGGAGAGGGAGGAGCTGGACGGCGGCGAGGGGCGGGGCTGGTGTGGGCACAGGCGAGTGGAGGCCGCCGGCTTTTATAGCCGGGCCGCGCCCGTGTGTACGCGTGCGAGGGAGGGGAGGCGTCGGCGCGCCGTCCCGTGACGCGCTGCCCGTGAGGAATCAATGGCAAGGCTGACCGGTGGCAGCCTTGCCATTGATTCCATGCGGGAACCGAGGCCGTTGGGGGAAGACGAGGCGCCGAGTCGCTGACGCGGCTGGCCCGCGTCTTTTTCGCGGCAAAACAGCTCGCCCCGGTGCCCCTGGGCGCCTCCCAACGCGCCGGGTTCGGCCTGGGTCCGCCGGCGCTGTTTTCAGCCCAAGCCGGTGAAAATCGGGCTCCTGGGGACGCGACTGGACCGTTTTTTCGGCGCCGGCACGAAAAAATCGCCTGGGGAGGCCTTCCTGGGGGCGCGGCTGGAGATGCCCTTAGAACCCGGAAATTGATACAATGTAGGAGATTAGGATTGCACGATGTATTGCTCTCGTGCATAGGCACGTATATATATGATGTATAAAGATGGTCCACGGATCTTAACTATACAAGGAACTAGAAGACGGACCCAATACACAATATGCACGTAACACATATACTCAACAATTGGTGTGACACGCATGGTCGCATATTATGTGCAGGCACGAACAGTGACGTACTAGAGGCACGAGCGTGAAGCAAAGGGAGGCACAGACGTGAAGGCTCGTGACGCACAGACGTGAGTCATGCCTGTGTTTTGCAGATGTTTTCAGTGACACATTTTCACTGCAGGAGGCACGATGTTAGTAGAACTTGAGGCAAGTTCGTGCCTATATGCTCCATGTGTTTTCACTGCCAAGACTGACTGTGAGCGGCACGGAAGTGTAGCCCCTGGAGTCACTGTTAGAGTTGTGTCGAATATTATTATACAAGGTAGGTTATAGTTGGACTTTGAGTCGTTCGATGTGTAGACAAGATATAGAGTCGTGTCCAAGCAGAACACTTGTATCGTAGGCCTCTCATATATAGTGGGATTAGACACATGATGTAATCTATGCCAATATAATAGCACAGGCACGCAGGGGAAGCCGGCGGCGTGTCCCGGCGCCCATGTGGCCAATGTGCGGTATTGTAGCGGTGTCATGGGGATGAGCGCACGTAGTCCGGCTCCGGGGATTTAGCCATATCGGTGAACCCCGTTAAGAAATCTTGGTGTCGTGCTTGTGTGATTGCTTGGTTCTCAGTAGATCGACGGTGGCCTCGGTTTTATTCTAACAGTCACGTTGTTAGCCCCACGAGAATGCGAGGCGTCCCCTCCTGTGGGTGTGTGAACGCCACATGGCGCCGCTCCGGAAACCCAATGGTTTGAAGGGCGTGTCCTCTGGTTGGGATACGAACGACATGGGCGTCGCTCCGGAAACCCAACGGTCCGACGAGCGTCTTCTCTGGTGGGGATGTGAACGCCGCGTGACGCAGCTCTGACTCATCGCTCGAGGCCAAGGTCTGGCTATTTAAGCGGGACCGTGTCCCCCAGCCCTACCTTTGCCCGCCGCCAACCCATCCATTTCTCTTGCTCTTTTCTCTCCTGACCCCCTCCGCCATGGCTAGGAAGAAGAAGATTACTCCAGAGCGGCGCTTCGAGATGCAGGAGTGAGATCCGGGCTGGCGAGGGTTCCTCCTTTGTAAGTTGACTCTGCTTCTACCTCTTGTGTTTTCTCTCTCTTCCTGATACTTGATTTAGTTGTGAATTATTGTTTTCAGGTTCCTTCTAATATGATGGGGATGTGTCTTGCTGATACTGGATCAAAGTCAATTGGAGCTAGGCTTAGGTTGCTTCGCGAACTTCAACAGAAACCCCATACAGCAGGATACCAACAACATGAGGATGTATCTTCTAGCGGATTAGGGGGCAGTTCTAGAGGCGATCAGACCGAGTGTCCCTTGTTAATAAACCTTGATAAGCTGCGGGATCAGACCCGTGCCTCGGATTCGAAGGAGTTCAACCTCATTAACGAACTTATCAATGACAAGGTGAAGCTCCGCATTGATCTCGAGAAGGCGTTGGAGGTCATCCAAGACTGGAAGAAGCTCTTCGAGGATAGCGATGCCGAGGTGAAGAAGACGGATGCCATGATCGTAGAACTTATGGATGAGAAGGCGAAGCTCCTCCTCGAGTGCGATCGGCTCGTGGAGGAATCCGTTGCTCCTGTCAAGCAACGTGAGGAGGACATGAAGGTCGTGGAGGTGATGAAGAAGGAGATTGAGGATTTCCGCCCCCAGCAACCCAGGGAGAAGGTCGTTGGGGAGTAAGCATAGAGCATCGCCCCTGATCATTGTCTACGTTGAAGTTATTTAGCAGTGGACTAAAGTTTCTTATTTTTTCTTGTGTAAGTTGTCAGGAACTTTGTTAAGGATTGTAATTTGGTTTCTTTTGTCGCATTAATTTTCCTTAATATTTATCATTATGTTCCTCGGAATTGGAGGTATATGGGGGCAGGTATTGCAACACTATCAAATGTCAATTTTAACCTTTTACCTTGTGAGGCAGGGAAGGGAAGCATCGAGAGGCACGCTTTTTCAACCATAAGAAGCACGTTTTCAGTAGCATGTTTAACTATGGCAGGAACGGGCGTGGAGTCTCTACAGCCATGTTTCTGTATTAAGTAGCTTGACAGTCGTGCCTCTCTCTTTCAAATATTGAGCGTCGCAAGATCGAACCCATCACAAGCACCTCTCCCATTGCAAGATTAATCAATCTAGTTGGCAGAACCAAACAGATAGATCAGAGAGAAATACAAAGTTGCAATAATCATGCATAAAAGAGTGCAGCAAAGACTCAAATAATATTCATGAATAATCTGATCATAAACTCACAATGCATCGGATCCCAACAAACACACCAGAAAAAGAATTACATCGAATAGAACTCCAAGAACATCGAGGAGAGCATTGCATTTAATATCAAAGAGAGAGGATAAGCCATCTAGCTACTAACTATGGACCCGTAGGTCTGTGGTAAACCATTCACACATCATCGGAAGGGCAGCAAGGTTGATGTAGAGCCACTCCGTGCTTAATTTCCCCTCTGACAGAGTGCCGGAAAAGGCCCCCAGATGAGATCTCTTGAGAACAAAAGTTTGCGGCGGAAGAAAAAGTGTTTTGGGTGGCTCGCTGTTGGTTCCCCGAGTTTAGAGAATTTACAGAGCTGGAATTAGGTCAAACGGAGCCACGAGGGGCCCATGGGGCACCAAGGAGCGCCTACCCCCAGGGCGCGCCCTGGTGGCTTGTGGGCCACTCCTTCGTCATCTATCCTCTGTTGGGGAATGTAGTAATTTCAAAAAAATTCCTACTAACACGCAAGATCATGGTGATGTATATCAACGAGAGGGGAGAGTGTGTCCACGTACCCTCGTAGACCGAAAGTGGAAGCGTTATGACAACGCGGTTGATGTAGTCGTACGTCTTCACGATCGACCGATCCTTAGTACCGAACGTACGGCACCTCCGTGTTCAGCACACGTTTAGCTCGGTGACGTCCCGCGAACTCACGATCCAGTAGAGTTCGAAGGAGAGTTTCGTCAGTACGACGGCGTGATGACGATGTTGATGAAGTTACCGACACACGGCTTCGCCTAAGCACCGCTACGATATGACCGAGGTGGATTATGGTGGAGGGGGGCACCGCACATGGCTGGGAGAGATCAATGATCAACTTGTGTATTCTAGGGTGCCCCCCTGCCCCCGTATATAAAGGAGCAAGGGGGAGGCCGGCCGGCCCTGTAGGGCGCGCCAGGAGGAGGAGTCCTCCTCCTAGTAGGAGTAGGACTCCCCCTTTCCTACTCCTACTAGGAAGGGGAAAGGAAGAGGGAGAGGGAGAAGGAAAGGAGGGCGCCCCCCTTCCTAGTCCAATTCGAACCAGAGGGGGAGGGAGTGCGCGACCTGCCCTGGCCGGCCCCTCTCTCTCTCCACTAGGCCCAACAAGGCCCATCAACCCCCGGGGGGTTCCGGTAACCCCTCCGGCACTCCGGTAAAATCCCGATTTCACCCGGAACTCTTCCGATGTCCAAATATATCAATATATCAATAACCAATATATCAATATTTATGTCTCGACCATTTCGAGACTCCTCGTCATGTCCGTGATCACATCCGGGACTCCGAACTACCTTCGGTACATCAAAACATATAAACTCATAATACCGATCGTCATAGAACTTTAAGCGTGCGGGCCCTACGTGAAGGAAATATGCCCTAGAGGCAATAATAAAGTTATTATTTATTTCCTTATTTCATGATAAATGTTTATTATTCATGCTAGAATTGTATTAACCGGAAACATGATACATGTGTGAATACATAGACAAACAGAGTGTCACTAGTATGCCTCTACTTGACTAGGTCGTTAATCAAAGATGGTTATGTTTCCTAACCATAGACAAAGGAGTTGTCATTTGATTAACGGGATCACATCATTAGTTGAATGATCTGATTGACATGACCCATTCCATTAGCTTAGCACCCGATCGTTTAGTATGTTGCTATTGCTTTCTTCATGACTTATACATGTTCCTATGACTATGAGATTATGCAACTCCCGTTTGCCGGAGGAACACTTTGGGTGCTACCAAACGTCACAACGTAACTGGGTGATTATAAAGGTACTCTACAGGTGTCTCTGAAGGTACTTGTTGAGTTGGCGTATTTCGAGATTAGGATTTGTCACTCCAATTGTCGGAGAGGTATCTCTGGGCCCTCTCGGTAATGCACATCACATAAGCCTTGCAAGCATTACAACTAATATGTTAGTTGTGAGATGATGTATTACGGAACGAGTAAAGAGACTTGCCGGTAACGAGATAGAACTAGGTATTGGATACCGACGATCGAATCTTGGGCAAGTAACATACCGATGACAAAGGGAACAACGTATGTTGTTATGCGGTCTGACCGATAAAGATCTTCGTAGAATATGTAGGAGCCAATATGGGCATCCAGGTCCCGCTATTGGTTATTGACCGGAGATTTGTCTCAGTCATGTCTGCATTGTTCTCGAACCGTAGGGTCCGCACGCTTAACGTTACGATGACAGTTATTATGAGTTTATGCATTTTGATGTACCGAAGTTAGTTCGGAGTCCCGGATGTGATCATGGACATGACGAGGAGTCTCGGAATGGTCGAGACATAAAGATTGATATATTGGATGACTATATTCGGACACCGGAAGGGTTCCGAAGAAGTTTCGGATAAAACCGGAGCACCGGGGGGTTACCGGAACCCCCCGGGGGCTTAATGGGCCTCATGGGCCTAATGTGGAGAAGAGGAAGGGGCTGCCAGGGCAGGCCGCGCGCCCCCTCTCCCCCTGGTCCGAATTGGACAAGGAGGGAGGGGGGGCGCCCCCCCTTTCCTATTCTCCCTCCACCTCTCCTAGTTGGACAAGGAACGGGGAGGGGAGTCCTACTCCCAGTAGGAGTAGGACTCCTCCTGCGCGCCTCCTATGGCCGGCCGCACCCCCCTTGGATCCTTTATATACGGAGGCAGGGGGGCACCCTAGAACACACAAGTTGATCCTCGTAGTCGTTCCTTAGCCGTGTGCGGTGCCCCCTGCCACCATATTCTACCTCGGTCATATCGTTGTAGTGCTTAGGCGAAGCCCTGCGCCGGTAGAACATCATCATCGTCACCACGCCGTTGTGCTGACGGAACTCATCCCCGAAGCTTAGCTGGATCGGAGCCCGGGGAGCGTCATCGAGCTGTACGTGTGCTAAGAACTCGGAGGTGTCGGAGTAACGGTGCTTGGATCGGTCGGATCGGGAAGAAGACGTATGACTACTTCCTCTACGTTGTGTCAACGCTTCCGTTGCGATCTACAAGGGTACGTAGATCATACTCTCCCCTCTCGTTGCTATGCATCACCATGATCTTGCGTGTGCGTAGGAAAATTTTGAAATTACTACGTTCCCCAACAGTGGCATCCGAGCCTAGGTTTTATGGTTTGATGTTATATGCACGAGTAGAACACAAGTGAGTTGTGGGCGATATAAGTCATACTGCCTACCAGCATGTCATACTTTGGTTCGGCGGTATTGTTGGACGAGACGACCCAGACCAACATTACGCGTACGCTTACACAAGACCGGTTCTCCCGACGTGCTTTGCACATAGGTGGCTTGCGGGCGACAGTCTCTCCAACTTTAGTTGAACCGAGTGTGGCTACGCCCGGTCCTTGCGAAGGTTAAAACGGCATCAACTTGACAAACTATCGTTGTGGTTTTGATGCGTAGGTGAGATTGGTTCTTGCTTAAGCCCGTAGCAGCCACGTAAAACTTGCAACAACAAAGTAGAGGACGTCTAACTTGTTTTTGCAGGGCATGTTGTGATGTGATATGGTCAAGACATGATGCTAACTTTTATTGTATGAGATGATCATGTTTTGTAACCGAGTTATCGGCAACTAGCAGGTGCCATATGGTTGTCGCTTTATTGTATGCAATGCAATCGCGATGTAATGCTTTACTTTATCACTAAGCGGTAGCGATAGTCGTGGAAGCATAAGATTGGCGAGACGACAACGATGCTACGGTGGAGATTAAGGTGTCGCGCCGGTGACGATGGTGATCATGACGGTGCTTCGGAGATGGAGATCACAGGCACAAGATGATGATGGCCATATCATATCACTTATATTGATTGCATGTGATGTTTATCTTTTATGCATCTTATCTTGCTTTGATTGACGGTAGCATTATAAGATGATCTCTCACTAAATTATCAAGAAGTGTTCTCCCTGAGTATGCACCGTTGCCAAAGTTCGTCGTGCCCAGACACCACGTGATGATCGGGTGTGATAGGCTCTACGTTCAAATACAACGGGTGCAAAACAGTTGCACACGCGGAATACTCAGGTTATACTTGACGAGCCAAGCATATACAGATATGGCCTCGGAACACGGAGACCGAAAGGTCGAGCGTGAATCATATAGTAGATATGATCAACATAATGATGTTCACCAATGAAACTACTCCATCTCACGTGATGATCGGACATGGTTTAGTTGATTTGGATCACGTAATCACTTAGAGGATTAGAGGGATGTCTATCTAAGTGGGAGTTCTTAAGTAATGTGATTAATTGAACTTAAATTTATCATGAACTTAGTCCCTGATAGTATCTTGCTTGTTTATGTTGATTGTAGATAGATGGCTCGTGCTATTGTTCCGTTGAATTTTAATGCGTTCCTTGAGAAAGCAAAATTGAAAGATGATGGTAGAAATTACACGGACTGGGTCCGTAACTTGAGGATTATCCTCATTGCTGCACAGAAGAATTACGTCCTGGAAGCACCGCTGGGTGCCAGGCCTGCTGCTGGAGCAACACCAGATGTTATGAACGCCTGGCAGAGCAAAGCTGATGACTACTCGATAGTTCAGTGTGCCATGCTTTACGGCTTAGAATCGGGACTTCAACGACGTTTTGAACGTCATGGAGCATATGAGATGTTCCAGGAGTTGAAGTTAATATTTCAAGCAAATGCCCGGATTGAGAGATATGAAGTCTCCAATAAGTTCTATAGCTGCAAGATGGAGGAGAACAGTTCTGTCAGTGAGCATATACTCAAAATGTCTGGGTATAATAATCACTTGATTCAATTGGGAGTTAATCTTCCAGATGATTGCGTCATTGACAGAATTCTCCAATCACTGCCACCAAGCTACAAGAGCTTCGTGATGAACTATAATATGCAAGGGATGAATAAGACTATTCCCGAGCTCTTCGCAATGCTGAAAGCTGCGGAGGTAGAAATCAAGAAGGAGCATCAAGTGTTGATGGTCAACAAGACCACTAGTTTCAAGAAAAAGGGCAAAGGGAAGAAGAAGGGGAACTTCAAGAAGAACGGCAAACAAGTTGCTGCTCAAGAGAAGAAACCCAAGTCTGGACCTAAGCCTGAAACTGAGTGCTTCTACTGCAAGCAGACTGGTCACTGGAAGCGAAACTGCCCCAAGTATTTGGCGGATAAGAAGGATGGCAAGGTGAACAAAGGTATATGTGATATACATGTTATTGATGTGTACCTTACTAGAGCTCGCAGTAGCACCTGGGTATTTGATACTGGTTCTGTTGCTAATATTTGCAACTCAAAACAGGGACTACGGATTAAGTGAACACTGGCAAAGGACGAGGTGACGATGTGCGTGGGAAATGGTTCCAAAGTCGATGTGATCACGGTCGGCACGCTACCTCTACATCTACCTTCGGGATTAGTATTAGACCTAAATAATTGTTATTTGGTGCCAGCGTTGAGCATGAACATTATATCTGGATCTTGTTTGATGCGAGACGGTTATTCATTTAAATCAGAGAATAATGGTTGTTCTATTTATATGAGTAATATCTTTTATGGTCATGCACCTTTGAAGAGTGGTCTATTTTTGATGAATCTCGATAGTAGTGATACACATATTCATAATGTTGAAGCCAAAAGATGCAGAGTTGATAATGATAGTGCAACTTATTTTTGGCACTGCCGTTTAGATCATATCGGTGTAAAGCGCATGAAGAAACTCCATACTGATGAACTTTTGGAACCACTTGATTATGAATCACTTGGTACTTGCGAACCGTGCCTCATGGGCAAGATGACTAAAACACCGTTCTCCGGTACTATGGAGAGAGCAACATATTTGTTGGAAATCATACATACAGATGTATGTGGTCCGATGAATGTTGAGGCTCGTGGCGGATATCGTTATTTTCTCACCTTCACAGATGATTTAAGCAGATATGGGTATATCTACTTAATGAAACATAAGTCTGAAACATTTGAAAAGTTCAAAGAATTTCAGAGTGAAGTTGAAAATCATCATAACAAGAAAATAAAGTTTCTACGATCTGATCGTGGAGGAGAATATTTGAGTTACGAGTTTGGTGTACATTTGAAAAATTGTGGAATAGATTCGCAACTCACGCCACCGGGAACACCACAGCATAATGGTGTGTCCGAACGTCGTAATCGTACTTTATTAGATATGGTGCGATCTATGATGTCTCTTACAGATTTACCGCTATCGTTTTGGGCTTATGCTTTAGAGACGGCCGCATTCACGTTAAATAGGGCACCATCAAAATCCGTTGAGACGACGCCTTATGAACTATGGTTTGGCAAGAAACCAAAGTTGTCGTTTCTTAAAGTTTGGGGCTGCGATGCTTATGTGAAAAAGCTTCAACCTGATAAGCTCGAACCCAAATCGGAGAAATGTGTCTTCATAGGATACCCAAAGGAGACTATTGGGTACACCTTCTATCACAGATCCAAAGGCAAGACATTTGTTGCTAAGAATGGATCCTTTCTAGAGAAGGAGTTTCTCTCGAAATAAGTGAGTTGGAGGAAAGTAGAACTTGACGAGGTAACTGTACCTGCTCCCTTATTGGAAAGTAGTACATCACAGAAAACTGTTTCAGTGACACCTACACCAGTTAGTAAGGAAGCTAATGATGATGATCATGAAACTTTAGATCAAGATACTGCTGAACCTCGTAGATCAACGAGAGTGAGATCCGCGCCAGAGTGGTACGGTAATCCTGTTCTGGAAGTCATGCTACTAGATCATGATGAACCTACGAACTATGAAGAAGCGATGGTGAGCCCAGATTCCGCAAAATGGCTTGAAGCCATGAAATCTGAGATGGGATCCATGTATGAGAACAAAGTATGGACTTTGGTTGACTTGCCCGATGATCGGCAAGCAATTGAGAATAAATGGATCTTCAAGAAGAAGACTGACGCTGACGGTAACATTACTGTCTACAAAGCTCGACTTGTCGCAAAAGGTTTTCGGCAAGTTCAAGGGATTGACTACGATGAGACCTTCTCACCCATAGCGATGCTTAAGTCTGTCCGAATCATGTTAGCAATTGCCGCATTTTATGATTATGAAATTTGGCAGATGGATGTCAAAACTGCATTTCTGAATGGATTTCTGGAAGAAGAGTTGTATATGATGCAACCAGAAGGTTTTGTCGATCCAAAGGGAGCTAACAAAGTGTGCAAGCTCCAGCGATCCATTTATGGACTGGTGCAAGCCTCTCGGAGTTGGAATAAACGCTTTGATAGTGTGATCAAAGCATTTGGTTTTATACAGACTTCTGGAGAAGCCTGTATTTACAAGAAAGTGAGTGGGAGCTCTGTAGCATTTCTGATATTATATGTGGATGACATATTACTAATTGGGAATGATATAGAATTTCTGGATAGCATAAAGGGATACTTGAATAAAAGTTTTTCAATGAAAGACCTCGGTGAAGCTGCTTACATATTAGGCATTAAGATCTATAGAGATAGATCAAGACGCCTAATTGGACTTTCACAAAGCACATACCTTGACAAGATTTTGAAGAAGTTCAAAATGGATCAAGCAAAGAAAGGATTCTTGCCTGTATTGCAAGGTGTGAAGTTGAGTAAGACTCAATGCCCGACCACTGCAGAAGATAGAGAGAAAATGAAAGATGTTCCCTATGCTTCAGCCATAGGCTCTATCATGTATGCAATGCTGTGTACCAGACCTGATGTGTGCCTTGCTATAAGTTTAGCAAGGAGGTACCAAAGTAATCCATGAGTGGATCACTGGACAGCGGTCAACAACATCCTGAAGTACCTGAAAAGGACTAAGGATATGTTTCTCGTATATGGAGGTGACAAAGAGCTCATCGTAAACGGTTACGTTGATGCAAGCTTTGACACTGATCCGGACGATTCTAAATCGCAAACCGGACACGTGTTTACATTAAACGGTGGAGCTGTCAGTTGGTGCAGTTCTAAACAAAGCGTCGTAGCGGGATCTACATGTGAAGCGGAGTACATAGCTGCTTCGGAAGCAGCAAATGAAGGAGTCTGGATGAAGGAGTTCATATCCGATCTAGGTGTCATACCTAGTGCATCGGGTCCAATGAAAATCTTTTGTGACAATACTGGTGCAACTGCCTTGGCAAAGGAATCCAGATTTCACAAGAGAACCAAGCACATCAAGAGACGCTTCAATTCCATCCGGGATCTAGTCTAGGTGGGAGACATAGAGATTTGCAAGATACATACGGATCTGAATGTTGCAGACCCGTTGACTAAGCCTCTTCCATGAGCAAAACATGATCAGCACCAAGGCTCCATGGGTGTTAGAATCATTACTGTGTAATCTAGATTATTGACTCTAGTGCAAGTGGGAGACTGAAGGAAATATGCCCTAGAGGCAATAATAAAGTTATTATTTATTTCCTTATTTCATGATAAATGTTTATTATCCATGCTAGAACTATATTAACCGGAAACATGATACATGTGTGAATACATAGACAAACAGAGTGTCACTAGTATGCCTCTACTTGACTAGCTCGTTAATCAAAGATGGTTATGTTTCCTAACCATAGACAAAGGAGTTGTCATTTGATTAACGGGATCACATCATTATTTGAATGATCTGATTGACATGACCCATTCCATTAGCTTAGCACCCGATCGTTTAGTATGTTGCAATTGCTTTCTTCATGACTTATACATGTTCCTATGACTATGAGATTATGCAACTCCCGTTTGCCGGAGGAACACTTTGGGTGCTACCAAACGTCACAACGTAACTGGGTGATTATAAAGGAGCATTACAGGTGTCTCCAAAGGTAGATGTTGGGTTGGTGTATTTCAAGATTAGGATTTGTCACTCCAATTGTCGGAGAGGTATCTCTGGGCCCTCTCGGTAATGCACATCACATAAGCCTTGCAAGAATTACAACTAATATGTTAGTTGTGACATGATGTATTACGGAACGAGTAAAGAGACTTGCCGGTAACGAGATTGAACTAGGTATTGGATACCGACGATCGAATCTCGGGCAAGTAACATACCGATGACAAAGGGAACAACGTATGTTGTTATGCGGTCTGACCGATAAATATCTTCGTAGAATATGTAGGAGCCAATATGGGCATCCAGGTCCCGCTATTGGTTATTGACCGGAGATTTGTCTCAGTCATGTCTGCATTATTCTCGAACCGTAGGGTCCGCACGCTTAACGTTACGATGACAATTATTATGAGTTTATGCATTTTGATGTACTGAAGTTAGTTCGGAGCCTCGGATGTGATCATGGACATGACGAGGAGTCTCGGAATGGTCGAGACATAAAGATTGATATATTGGATGACTATATTCCGGCACCGGAAGGGTTCCGGAGAAGTTTCGGATAAAACCGGAGCACCGGGGGGTTACCAGAACCCCCCGGGGGCTTAATGGGCCTCATGGGCCTAATGTGGAGAAGAGGAAGGGGCTGCCAGGGCAGGCTGCGCGCCCCCTCTCCCCCTAGTCCGAATTGGACAAGGAGGGAGGGGCGGCGCCCCCCCTTTCCTATTCTCCCTCCACCTCTCCTAGTTGGACAAGGAACGGGGAGGGGAGTCCTACTCCCAGTAGGAGTAGGACTCCTCCTGCGCGCCTCCTATGGCCGGCCGCACCCCCCCTTGGATCCTTTATATACGGAGGAAGGGGGGCACCCTAGAACACACAAGTTGATCCTCGTGATCGTTCCTTAGCCGTGTGCGGTGCCCCCTGCCACCATATCCTACCTCGGTCATATCGTTGTAGTGCTTAGGCGAAGCCCTGCGTCGGTAGAACATCATCATCGTCACCACGCCGTTGTGCTGACGGAACTCATCCCCGAAGCTTTGCTGGATCGGAGCCCGGGGAGCGTCATCGAGCTGTACGTGTGCTAAGAACTCGGAGGTGCCGGAGTAACGGTGCTTGGATCGGTCGGATCGGGAAGAAGACGTACGACTACTTCCTCTACGTTGTGTCAACGCTTCCGTTGCGATCTACAAGGGTACGTAGATCATACTCTCCCCTCTCGTTGCTATGCATCACCATGATCTTGCGTGTGCGTAGGAAAATTTTGAAATTACTACGTTCCCCAACACTACGGGTTCGAGAACTATGTAGACATGACCGACACATGTCTTCGGTCAATAACCAATAGCGTAACCTAGATGCTCATATTGGTTCCTACATATTCTACGAAGATCTTTATCGGTCAAACCGCATAACAACGTACGTTGTTCTCTTTGTTATGGGTATGTTATTTGCCCGAGATTCGATCGTCGGTATCTCAATACCTAGCTCAATCTCGTTACCGGAAAGTCTCTTTACTCGTTCTGTAATGCATCATCCCGCAACTAACTCATTAGTCACATTGCTTTCAAGGCTTATAGTGATGTGTATTACCGAGAGGGCCCAGAGATACATCTCCGACAATCGGAGTGACAAATCCTAATCTCGATATATGCCAACTCAACAAGTACCATTGGAGACACCTGTAGAGGACCTTTATAATCACCCATTTACGTTGTGACGTTTGGTAGCACACAAAGTGTTCCTCTGGTAATCAGGAGTTGCATAATCTCATAGTCATAGGAACACGTATAAGTCATGAAGAAAGCAATAACAGTAAACTAAAACGATCAAGTGCCAAGCTAACGGAATGGGTCAAGTCAATCACATCATTCTCCTAATGATGTGATCTCATTTATCAAATGACAACTCATGTCTATGGTTAGGAAACATAACCATCTTTGATCAACGAGCTAGTCAAGTAGAGGCATACTAGTGACACTCAGTTTGTCTATGTATTCACACATGTATTATTTTTCTGGTTGATACAATTCTAGCATGAATAATAAAAATTTATCATGAAATAAGGAAATAAATAATAACTTTATTATTGCCTCTAGGGCATATTTCCTTCAGTCTCCCACTTGCACTAGAGTCAATAATCTAGATTACACAGTAATGATTCTAACACCCATGGAGCCTTGGTGCTGATCATGTTTTGCTCGTGAGAGAGGCTTAGTCAACGGGTCTGCAACATTCAGATCCGTATGTATCTTGCAAATCTCTATGTCTCCCACCTGGACTTGATCGCGGATGGAATTGAAGCATCTCTTGATGTGTTTGGTTCTCTTGTGAAATCTGGATTCCTTTGCCAAGGCAATTGCACCAGTATTGTCACAAAAGATTTTCATTGGACCCGATGCACTAGGTATGACACCTAGATCGGATATGAACTCCTTCATGCAGACTCATTCATTTGCTACTTCTGAAGCAGCTATGTACTCCGCTTCACATGTAGATCCCGCCACGACGCTTTGTTTAGAACTGCTCCAACTGACAGCTCCACCGTTCAATATAAACACGTATCCGGTTTGCGATTTAGAATCATCCGGATCAGTGTCAAAGCTTGCATCGACGTAACCATTTACGACGAGCTCTTTGTCACCTCCATAAACGAGAAACATATCCTTAGTCCTTTTCAGGTATTTCAGGATGTTGTTGACCGCTGTCCAGTGAACCACTCCTGGATTACTTTGGTACCTCCCTGCTAAACTAATAGCAAGGCACACATCAGGTCTGGTACATAGCATTGCATACATGATAGAGCCTATGGCTAAAGCATAGGGAACACTTTTCATTTTCTTCTCTATCTTCTGTAGTGGTCAGGCATTGAGTCTTACTCAACTTCACACCTTGTAACACAGGTAAGAACCCTTTCTTTGCCTGATCCATTTTGAACTTCTTCAAAACTTTGTTAAGGTATGTGCTTTGTGAAAGTCCAATTAAGCGTCTTGATCTATCTCTATAGATCTTGATGCCCAATATGTAAGCAGCTTCACCGAGGTCTTTCATTGAAAAACTCTTATTCAAGTATCCTTTTATGCTGTCCAGAAATTCTATATCATTTCCAATCAACAATATGTCATCCACATATAATATTAGAAACGCTACAGAGCTCCAACTCACTTTCTTGTAAATACAGGCTTCTCCAAAAATCTGTATAAAACCATATGCTTTGATCAACTATCAAAACACTTATTCCAACTCTGAGAGGCTTGCACCAGTCCATAAATGGATCACTGGAGCTTGCACACTTTGTTAGCACCCTTTGGATCGATAAAACCTTTAGGTTGCATCATATACAACTCTTCTTCCAGAAATCCATTCAGGAGTTCAGTCTTCACATCCATTTGCCAAATTTCATAATCATAAAATGCGGCAATTGCTAACATGATTCGGACGGACTTAAGCATCGCTACAGGTGAGAAGGTCTCATCATAGTCAACTCCTTGAACTTGTCGAAAACCTTTCGCGACAAGTCGAGCTTTGTAGACAGTAACATTACCGTCAGCGTCAGTCTTCTTCTTGAAGATCCATTTATTCTCAATGGTTTGCCGATCATCGGGCAAGTCAACCAAAGTCCACACTTTGTTCTCATACATGGATCCCATCTCAGATTTCATGGCCTCAAGCCATTTCGTGGAATCTGGGCTCATCATCGCTTCCTCATAGTTCATAGGTTCATCATGGTCAAGTAACATGACTTCCAGAACAAGATTACCGTACCACTCTAGTGCGGATCTTACTCTAGTTGACCTACGAGGTTCGGTAGTAACTTGATCTGAAGTTTCATGATCATCATCATTAGCTTCCTCACTAATTGGTGTAGGCATCATAGGAACCGGTTTCTGTAATGAACTACTCTCCAACAAGGGAGCAGGTACAGTTACCTCATCAAGTTCTACTTTCCTCCCACTCACTTCTTTCGAGAGAAACTCCTTCTCTATAAAGGATCCATTCTTAGCAACGAATGTCTTGCCTTCGGATCTGTGATAGAAGGTGTACCCAACAGTCTCTTTTGGGTATCCTATGAAGACACATTTCTCCTATTTGGGTTCGAGCTTATCAGGTTGAAGCTTTTCTCACATAAGCATCGCAGCCCCAAACTTTAAGAAACGACAACTTTGGTTTCTTGCCAAACCACAGTTCATAAGGTGTCGTCTCAACGGATTTCGATGGTGCCCTATTTAACATGAATGCAGCCGTCTCTAAAGCATAACCCCAAAATGATAGCAGCAAATCAGTAAGAGACATCATAGATCACACCATATCTAGTAAAGTACGATTACGACGTTCGGACACACCATTACGCTGTGGTGTTCCGGGTGGCGTGAGTTGCGAAACTATTTCGCATTGTTTCAAATGCAGACCAAACTCGTAACTCAAATATTCTCCTCCACGATCAGATCGTAGAAACTTTATTTTCTTGTTATGATGATTTTCAACTTCACTCTGAAATTCTTTGAACTTTTCAAATGTTTCAGACTTATGTTTCATTAAGTAGATATACCCATATCTGCTCAAATCATCTGTGAAGGTGAGGAAATAACGATACCCGCTGCGAGCCTCATTATTCATTGGACCACATACATCAGTATGCATGATTTCCAATAAATCTGTTGCTCGCTCCATTGTTCCGGAGAACGGCGTTTTAGTCATCTTGCCCACGAGGCTTGGTTCGCAAGTACCAAGTGATTCATAATCAAGTGATCCCAGAAGTCCATCGGTATGGAGTTTCTTCATGCGCTTTACACCAATATGACCCAAACGGCAGTGCCACAAATAAGTTGCACTATCATTAAAAACTCTGCATCTTTTGGCTTCAACATTATGAATATGTGTATTACTACTATCGAGATTCAACACAAATAGACCACTCTTCAAGGGTGCATGACCATAAAAGATATTACTCATATAAATAGAACAACCATTATTCTCAGATTTAAATGAATAACCATCTCGCATCAAACAAGATCCAAATATAATGTTCATGCTTAACGCTGGCACCAAATAACAATTATTTAGGTCTAAAATTAATCCTGAAGGTAGATGTAGAGGTAGCGTGCCGACGGCGATTACATCGACTTTGGAACCATTTCCCGCGCGCATCGTCACCTTGTCCTTAGCCAATCTTCACTCAATCCGTAGTCCCTGTTTCGAGTTGCAAATATTAGCAACAGAACCAGTATCAAATACCCAGGTGCTACTGCGAGCTCTAGTAAGGTACACATCAATAACATGTATATCACATATACCTTTGTTCACCTTGCCATCCTACTTATCCGCCAAATACTTGGGGCATTTCCGCTTCCAGTGACCAGTTTGTTTGCAGTAGAAGCACTCAGTCTCAGGCTTAGGTCCAGATTTGGGTTTCTTCTCTTGAGCAGCAACTTGTTTGCTATTCTTCTTGAAGTTCCCCTTCTTCTTCCCTTTACCCTTTTTCTTGAAATTGGTGGTCTTGTTGACCATCAACATTTGATGCTCCTTCTTGATTTCTACTTCCGCAGCCTTTAGCATTGCGAAGAGCTCGGGAATTGTCTTATCCATCCCTTGCATATTATAATCCATCACGAAGCTCTTGTAGCTTGGTGGCAGTGATTGAAGAATTTTGTCAATGACACTATCATCCGGAAGATTAACTCCTAGTTGAATCAAGTGATTATTATACCCAGACATTTTGAGTATATGTTCACTGACAGAACTATTCTCCTTCATCTTGCAGCTGTAGAACTTATTGGAGACTTCATATCTCTCAATCCGGGCATTTGCTTGAAATATTAACTTCAACTCCTGGAACATCTCATATGCTTCATGACGTCCAAAACGTCGTTGAAGTCCCGGTTCTAAGCCGTAAAGCATGGCACACTGAACTATTGATTAGTCATCAGCTTTGCTCTGCCAGAAGTTCTTAACGTCGTCAGTTGCATCTGCAGCAGGCCTGGCACCCAGCGGTGCTTCCAGGACGTAATTCTTCTGTGCAGCAATGAGGATAATCTGAAGGAAATATGCCCTAGAGGAAATAATAAAGTTATTATTTATTTCCTTATATCATGATAAATGTTTATTATTCATGCTAGAATTGTATTAACCGGAAACATAATACTTGTGTTAATACATAGACAAACAGAGTGTCACTAGTATGCCTCTACTTGACTAGCTCGTTGATCAAAGATGGTTATGTTTCCTAGCCATTGACATCAGTTGTCATTTGATTAACGAGATCACATCATTAGGAGAATGATGTGATTGACTTGACCCATTCCATTAGCTTAGCACACGATCGTTTAGTATTCTGCTATTGCTTTCTTCATGACTTATACATGTTCCTATGACTATGAGATTATGCAACTCCCGTTTACCGGAGGAATACTTTGTGTGCTACCAAGCATCACAACGTAACTGGGTGATTATAAAGGTGCTCTACAGGTGTCTCCGAAGGTACTTGTTGGGTTGCCGTATTTCGAGATTAGGATTTGTCACTTCGATTGTCGGAGAGGTATCTCTGGGCCCACTCGGTAATGCACATCACTATAAGCCTTGCAAGCATTGCAACTAATGAGTTAGTTGCGGGATGATGTATTACGGAACGAGTAAAGAGACTTGCCGGTAACGATATTGAACTAGGTATTGAGATACCGACGATCAAATCTTGGGCAAGTAACATACCGATGACAAAGGGAACAACGTATGTTGTTTTGCGGTCTGACCGATAAAGACCTTCATAGAATATGTGGGAGCCAATATGAGCATCTAGGTTCTGCTATTGGTTATTGACCGGAGACGTGTCTCGGTCATGTCTACATAGTTCTCGAACCCATAGGGTCCGCACGCTTAACGTTTCGATGACATTTTTATTATGAGTTTATATGTTTTGATCGAAGGTGATGTGATAAAGGACATGACGAGGAGTCTTGAAATGTTCGAGACATGAAGATTGATATATTGGAAGCATATGTTTGGATATCGGAAGTGTTCCGGGTGAAATCGGGATTTTACCAGAGTACTGGGAGGTTACCGGAACCCCCCGGGAACTTAATGGGCCTTAGTGGGCCTTGGTGGAAGAGAGGAGAGGCGGCTAGGGCAGGGCCGTGCGCCCCTCCCCCTAGTCCAAATAGGACAAGGAGAGGGGGGCGGCGCCCCCTCTTCCTTCTTCTCCTCCTCCTCTTTCCCCCTCCCAAGTCCTAATCCAACTAGGAAAGGAGGGGAGTCCTACTCTGGACTCCTCCTGGCGCGCCCTCCTCCCTGGCCGGCCGCACCCCCTTGCTCCTTTATATACGGGGGCAGGGGGGCACCCCAAAGAGACAACAATTGATCTGTTTGATCTTTTAGCCGTGTGAGGTGCCCCCCCTCCACCATAGTCCACCTCGATAATACTGTAGCGGTGCTTAGGCGAAGCCCTGCGTCGGTAGAACATCAACATCGTCACCACACCGTCGTGCTGACGAAACTCTCCCTCAACACTCGGCTGGATCGGAGTTCGAGGGACGTCATCGGGCTGAACGTGTGCTGAACTCAGAGGTGCCGTGCGTTCGGTACTTGATCGGTCGGATCGTGAAGACGTATGACTACATCAACCGCGTTGTGCTAACGCTTCTGCTTTCGGTCTACGAGGGTACATGGACAACACTCTCCCCTCTCGTTGCTATGCATCACCATGATCTTGCGTGTGCGTAGGAAAATTTTGAAATTACTACGTTCCCCAATAGTGGCACCCGAGCCTGGTTTTATGCGTAGATGTTATATGCACGAGTAGAACACAAGTGAGTTGTGGGCGATATAAGTCATACTTCTTACCAGCATGTCATACTTTGGTTCGGCGGTATTGTTGGATGAAGCGTCCCGGACCGACATTACGCGTACGCTTACGCAAGACTGGTTCTACCGACGTGCTTTGCACACAGGTGGCTGGCGGGTGTCAGTTTCTCCAACTTTAGTTGAACCAAGTGTGGCTACGCCCGGTCCTTGCGAAGGTTAAAACAACACCAACTTGACAAACTATCGTTGTGGTTTTGATGCGTAGGTAAGAACGGTTCTTGCTCAGCCCGTAGCAGCCTCGTAAAACTTGCAACAACAAAGTAGAGGACGTCTAACTTGTTTTTGTAGGGTATGTTGTTATGTGATATGGTCAACACGTGATGAGATATAAGTTGTTGTATGAGATGATCATGTTTTGTTGAAGTTATCGGCAACTGGCAGAAGTCTTATGGTTGTCTCTTTATTGCATAAGATGCAAGCGCCAAATAATTGCTTTAGTTTATCGCTATGCAGTAGCAATAGTTGCAAGAGCAATAGTTGGCGAGACGACCATGTGACGACACATTGATATAGATCAAGATGATGGAGATCATGGTGTCATGCCGGTGACGATATAGATCATGACGGTACTTTGGAGATGGAGATCAAAGGCGCAAGATGATCATGGCCATATCATGTCACATATTTTGATTGCATGTGATGTTTATCTTTTATGCATATTATTTTGCTTTGATTGACGGTAGCATTATAAGATGATCTCTCACTAAATTTTAAGATAAAAGTGTTCTCCTTGAGTATGCACCATTGCCAAAGTTCGTCGTGCCCAGACACCACGTGATGATCGGGTGTGATAAGCTCTACGTCCATCTACAACGGGTGCAAGTCAGTTTTGCACACGCAGAATACTCAGGTTAAACTTGACGAGCCTAGCATATGCAGATATGGCCTCGGAACACTCAGACCGAAAGGTCGAGCATGAATCATATAGTAGATATGATCAACATAATGATGTTCACCATTGAAAGCTACTCCATTTCACGTGATGATCGGTTATGGTTTAGTTGATTTGGATCACGTGATCACTTAGATGATTAGAAGGATGTCTATCTAAGTGGGAGTTATTAAGTAATATGGTTAATTGAACTTTAATTTATCATGAACTTAGTCCTGGTAGTATTAGCATATCTATGTTGTAAGATCAATAGCTCGCGATGTTGCTCCCCGTTTATTTTGATATGTTCCTAGAGAAAAACTATGTTGAAAAATGTTAGTAGCAATGATGTGGATTGGATCCATGATCTGAGGATTATCCTCATTGCTGCATAGAAGAATTATGTCCTTGATGCACCGCTAGGTGACAGAACTGTTGTAGGAGCAGATGCAGACGTTATGAACGTTTTGACAAAAGCTCGGTATGATGACTACTTGATAGTTTAGTGCGCCATGCTTAAAGGCTTAGAATCAGGACTTCAAAGATGTTTTGAACGTCATGGACCATATGAGATGTTCCAGGAGTTGAAGTTAATATTTCAAGCAAATACCCGAGTTGAGAGATATGAAGTCTCCAACAAGTTCTATAGCTAAAAGATGGAGGAGAATAGCTCAAGCAGTGAGCACTACAATCGCTTGAATCAAGTGGGAGTTAATCTTCCAAATAAGATAGTGATTGACATAATTCTCTAGTTACCATCACCAAGTTAGAAGAACTTCGTGATGAACTATAGTATGCAAGGGATGACGAAAACGATTCCCGAGCTTTTCATGATGATGAAATCGATGAAGGTAGAAATCAATAAAGAGCATCAAGTGTTGATGGTTGACAAGACCACTAGTTTCAAGGAAAAGGGAAAAGGGAAGAAGGGGATCTTCAAGAAGAACGGCAAGCAATTTGCTGCTCAAGTGAAGAAGCCCATGTCTGGACCTAATCCTGCGACTAAGTGCTTCTACTGCAAAGGGACTGGTCACTGGAAGCGGTACTGCCCCAAGTATTTGGCGGATAAGAAGGATGGCAAAGTGAACAAAGGTATATTGGATATACATGTTATTGATGTGTACTTTACTAGTGTTTATAGCAACCCCTCGGCATTTGATACTGGTTCAGTTGCTAAGAGTAGTAACTCAAAACGGGAGTTGCAGAATGAACACAGACTAGTTAAGGGTGAAGTGACGATGTGTATTGGAAGTGGTTCCAAGATTGATATGATCATCATCGCACACTCCCTATACTTTTGGGATTAGTGTTGAACCTAAAATAAATGTTATTTAGTGTTTGCGTTGAGCATGAATATGATTGGATCATGTTTATTGCAATACGGTTATTCATGTAAGTTAGAGAATAATTGTTGTTCTGTTTACATGAATAAAAAACCTTCTATGGTCATACACCCAATGAAAATTGTTTGTTGGATCTCGATCATGGTGATACACATTTTTATAACATTGAAACCAAAAGATGCAAAGTTAATAATGATAGTGCAACTTATTTGTGGCACTGCCGTTTAGGTCATATTGGTGTAAAGCGCATGAAGAAACTCCATGCTGATGGACTTTTGGAATCACTTGATGCTTGCGAACCATGCCTCATGGGCAAGATGACTAAGACTCCATTCTCAAAACAATGGAGCGAGCAACTGACTTATTGGAAATAATACATACTGATGTATGCGGTCCGATGAGTGTTAAGGCTCACGGCAAGTATCGTTATTTTCTGACCTTCACAGATGATTTGAGCAGATATGAGTATATCTACTTGATGAAACACAAGTATGAAACATTTGAAAAGTTCAAAGAATTTCAGAATGAAGTGGAGAATCATTGTAACAATAAAATAAAAGTTTCTACGATATGATCGCAGAAGTAAAATATTTGAGTTACAAGTTTGGCCTTCAGTTAAAACAATGTGAAATAGTTTCACTACTCACGCCACCTGGAACACCACAGTGTAATGGTGTGTCAGAACTTCCTAACATACTTTATTAGATATGGTGCAATCTATGATGTCTCTTCCCGATCTACCACTATCGTTTTGGGGTTATGCATTAGAGACAGCTGCATTCACGTTAAATAGGGCACCATCTAAATCCATTGAGACGACACCGTATGAACCATGGTTTGGCAAGAAACCTAAGCTGTCGTTTCTTAAAGTTTGAGGTTGCAATGCTTACGTGAAAATGTTTCAACCTGATAAGCTCAAAACCCAAATCGGAGAAGTGTGTCTTCATAGGATACCCAAAAGAAAATGTTGGGTACACCTTCTATCACAAATCCGAAGGCAAGATATTCATTGCTGAGAATGGATCCTTTCTAGAGAAGGAGTTTCTCTCGAAAGAAGTGAGTGGGAGGAAAGTAGAACTTGATGAGGTAACTGTACCTGATCCCTTATTGGAAAGTAGTTCATCACAGAAATCTGTTCCTGTGACTACTACACCAATTAGTGAGGAAGCTAATGATGATGATCATGTAACTTCAGATCAAGTTACTACCGAACCTCATAGGTAAACCAGAGTGAGATCCACACCAGAGTGGTACGGTAATTCTGTTCTGGAGGTCATGTTACTTGACCATGACGAACCTATGAACTATGAGGAAGCGATGATGAGCCCAGATTCCGCGAAATGGCTTGAGGCCATGAAATCTGAGATGAGATCCATGTATGAGAACAAAGTATGGACTTTGATTGACTTGCCCAATGATCGGCGAGCCATTGAGATTAAATGGATCTTCAAGAGGAAGACGGATGCTAATAGTAGTGTTACTATCTACAAAGCTAGAATTATCGCAAAAGGTTTTCGACAAGTTCAAGGTATTGACTACGGTGAGAGTTTCTCACTCGTATCTATGCTTAAGTCTGTCCGAATCATATTAGCAATTGCCGCATTTTATGAAATCTGGCAAATGGATAAACAAAACTGCATTCCTTAATGGATTTATTAAAGAAGAGTTGTATATGATGCAACCAGAAGGTTTTGTCAATCCTAAAGGTGCTAACAAAATATGCAAGCTCCAGCGATCCATCTATGGACTGGTGCAAGCATCTTGGAGTTGGAATATACGCTTTGATAAGTTGATCAAAGGATATCGTTTTATACAAACTTGCAGTGAAGCCTGTATTTACAAGAAAGTGAGTGGGAGCACTACAACATTTCTGATAAGTATATGTGAATGACATATTGTTGATCAGAAATAATGTAGAATTATTCTGCAAAGCATAAAGGAGTGTTTGAAAGGAGTTTTTTAAAGAAAGACCTTGGTGAAGCTGCTTACATATTGAGCATCAAGATCTATAGAGATAGATCAAGACGCTTGATAAGTTTTTTCAATGAATACACGCCTTGACAAGATTTTGAAGTAGTTCAAAATGGAACAGTCAAAGAAAGAGTTCTTGCCTGTGTTACAAGGTGTGAAATTGTGTAAGACTCAAAGCCCGACCACGGCAGAAGATAGAAAGAGAATGAAAGTCATTCCCTATGCCTCAGCCATAGGTTCTATAAAGTATGGCATGCTGTGTATTAGATCTATTGTATACCCTATACTGATTTTGGCAAGGGAGTACAATAGTGATCTAGGAGTAGATCACTGGACAACGGTCAAAATTATCCTTAGTGGAATAAGGATATGTTTCTCAATTATGGAGGTGACAAAAAGGTTCGTCGTAAAGGGTTACGTCGATGCAAGTTTTGACACTGATCTAGATGACTCTAAGTCTCAGTCTGGATACATATTGAAAGTGGGAGCAATTAGCTAGAGTAGCTCCGTGCAGAGCATTGTTGACATAGAAAACTGCAAAATACATATGGATCTGAATGTGGCAGACCCGTTGACTAAAACTTTTCTCACAAGCAAAACATGATCACACCTTAGTACTCTTTGGGTGTTAATCACATAGCGATGTGAACTAGATTATTGACTCTAGTAAACCCTTTGGGTGTTGGTCACATGACGATGTGAACTATGGGTGTTATCACATGGTGATGTGAACTATTGGTGTTAGTTCACATGGTGATGTGAACTAGATTATTGACTCTAGTGCAAGTGGGAAACTAAAGGAAATATGCCCTAGAGGCAATAATAAAGTTATTATTTATTTCCTTATATCATGATAAATTTTTATTATTCATGCTAGAATTGTATTAACCCGAAACATAATACTTGTGTGAATACATAGACAAACAGAGTGTCACTAGTATGCCTCTACTTGGCTAGCTCGTTGATCAAAGATGGTTATGTTTCCTAGCCATTGACATGAGTTGTCATTTGATTAACGGGATCACATCATTAGGAGAATGATGTGATTGACTTGACCCATTCTGTTAGCTTAGCACGCGATCGTTTAGTATTCTGCTATTGCTTTCTTCATGACTTATACATGTTCCTATGACTATGGGATTATGCAACTCCCGTTTATCGGAGGAACACTTTGTGTGCTACCAAACGTCACAACGTAACTGGGTGATTATAAAGGTGCTCTACAGGTGTCTCCGAAGGTACTTGTTGGGTTGGCGTATTTCGAGATTAGGATTTGTCACTTCGATTGTCGTAGAGGTATCTCTAGGCCCACTCGGTAATGCACATCACTATAAGCCTTGCAAGCATTGCAACTAATGAGTTAGTTGCAGGATGATGTATTACAGAACGAGTAAAGAGACTTGCCAGTAACGAGATTGAACTAGGTATTGAGATACCGATGATCAAATCTCGGGCATGTAACATACCGATGACAAAGGGAACAACGTATGTTGTTATGCGGTCTGACCGATAAAGATCTTCGTAGAATATGTGGGAGCCAATATGAGCATCTAGGTTCCGCCATTCGTTATTGACCGGAGACGTTTCTCGGTCATGTCTACATAGTTCTTGAACCCGTAGGGTCCGCATGCTTAACGTTTTGATGACAGTTTTATTATGAGTTTATATGTTTTGATGTACCGAAGGTTGTTCGAAGTCCCGTATGTGATCACGGACATTACAAGGAGTCTCGAAATGGTTGAGACATGAAGATTGATATATTGGAAGCCTATGTTTGGATATCGGAAGTGTTCCGGGTGAAATCGGGATTTTACCGGAGTACCGGGAGGTTACCGGAACCCCCCGTGAACTTAATGGGCCTTAGTGGGCCTTGGTGAAAGAGAGGAGAGGCGGCTAGGGCAGGGCCGCGCGCCCCTCCCCCCTAGTCCTAATAGGACAAGGAGAGGGGGGCGGCGCCCCCCTTCCTTCTTCTCCTCCTCCTCTTTCCCCCTCCCAACACTACAAAAAAATACACTTCCGTGATGATACGTGTTTGTCACAGTAGGTCGCTTTTTTTGTCATGCATGTACATCCATGACAAATTTATGACAGAATCAAGATAGTCATACCTATTGTCGGTGTCAAAACCGGCGGATCTCGGGTAGGCGGTCCCGAACTATGCGTCTAGGCGGATGGTAACAGGAGACAAGGGACACGAAGTTTTACCCAGGTTCGGGCCCTCTTGATGGAGGTAAAACCCTACGTCCTGCTTGATTAATATTGATGATATGGGTAGTACAAGAGTAGATCTACCACGAGATCAAGGAGGCTAAACCCTAGAAGCTAGCCTATGGTATGATTGTTGTATGTTATGTTGTCCTACGGACTAAAACCCTTCGGTTTATATAGACACCGGAGAGGGTTAGGGTTACACAAAGTCGGTTACAATGGTAGGAGATCTGAATATCCGTATCGCCAAGCTTGCCTTCCACGCCAAGGAAAGTCCCATCCGGACACGGGACGAAGTCTTCAATCTTGTATCTTCATAGTCGAGGAGTCCGGCTGATGGTATAGTCTGGCCATCCGGACACTGTTGGGGAATGTTGCAGAAAACAAAAAAAAATTCCTACGGTTTCACCAAGATCCATCTATGAGTTCATCTAGCAACGAGTATTCATATTGCATCTACATACCTTTGTAGATCGCGAGCGGAAGCGTTCACTAGAACGTGGATGATGGAGTCATACTCACCGTGATCCAAATCACCGATGACCAAGCGCCGAACGGACGACACCTCCGCGTTCAACACACGTACGGAGCGGATGACGTCTCCTCCTTCTTGATCCAGCAAGGGGGAAGGAGAGGTTGAGGAAGATGGCTCCAGCAGCAGCACGACGGCGTGGTGTTGGTGGAGAAGCAGTACTCCGGCAGGGCTTCGCCAAACATGTGACGGAGGAAGAGAGGTGTTGCAGGGGAGAGGGAGGCGCCAAGATGCAAGGGTGCGGCTGCCCCCTCCCTCCCCCCTTTATATAGGCCTCCTGGGGGGGGGGGCGCCGGCCCTTGGAGATCTGATCTCCCAAGGGGGGCGGCAGCTAGGGGGTGGAGTACCCCCCAAGGCAAGTGGGGCGCCCCCCCACCCTAGGGTTTCAACCCTAGGCACAGGGGGTGGGCCTAGGGGGGCGCACCAGCCCACTATGGGCTGGTTCCTCCTCCCACTTCAGCCCATGGGGCCCTCCAGGATGGGTGGCCCCACCCGGTGGACCCCCGGGACCCATCCGGTGGTCCCGGTACAATACCGGTGACCCCCGAATCTTTCTCGAGGGCTGAAACTGCACTTCCTATATATAATTCTTTACCTCCGGACCATTCCGGAACTCGTGACGTCCGGGATCTCATCCGGGACTCCGAACAACTTTCGGATTACTGCATATTCATATCTTTACAACCCTAGCGTCACCGAACCTTAAGTGTGTAGACCCTACAGGTTCGGGAGACATGTAGACATGACCGAGACGCCTCTCCGGTCAATAACCAACAGCGGGATCTGGATACCCATGTTGGCTCCCACATACTCCTCGATGATCTCATCAGATGAACCACGATGTCGAGGATTCAATTAATCCCGTATTCAATTCCCTTTGTCAATCGGTATTTTACTTGCCCGAGATTCGATCGTCGGTATCCCAATACCTCGTTCAATCTCGTTACCGGCAAGTCACTTTACTCGTACCGTAATGGATGATCCCGTGATCAAACACTTTGATCACACTGAGCTCATTATGATGATGCATTACCGAGTGGGCCCGGTGATACCTCTCCGTCATACGGAGTGACAAATCCCAGTCTCGATCCGTGTCAACCCAACAGACACTTTTGGAGATACCCGTAGTATACCTTTATAGTCACCCAGTTACACTGTGACGTTTGGCACACCCAAAGCACTCCTACGGTATCCGGGAGTTACACGATCTCATGGTCTAAGGAAAAGATACTTGACATTGGAAAAGCTCTAGCAAACGAATTATGCGATCTTGTGCTTATGCTTAGGATTGGGTCTTGTCCATCACATCATTCTCCTAATGATGTGATCTCGTTATCAATGACATCCAATGTCCATAGTCAGGAAACCATGACTATCAGTTGATCAACGAGCTAGTCAACTAGAGGCTTACTAGGGACATATTGGTGTCTATGTATTCACACATGTATTACGATTTCCGGATAACACAATTATAGCATGAATAAAAGACAATTATCATGAACAAGGAAATATAATAATAATGCTTTTACTATTGCCTCTAGGGCATATTTCCAACAGACACCCCCTAATCCAGGACTCCCTCAGTAGCCCCTGAACCAGGCTTCAATGACGACGAGTCCGGCGCGCAGATTGTCTTCGGCATTGCAAGGCGGGTTCCTCCTCCAAGTACTTCATAAAAGATTGTAAACACTAAGGATAGTGTCCGGCTCTGCAAAATAAGTTTCCACATATTGCCATAGAGAGAATAATATTAACACAAGTCTAATCTGCTGACGTATCCCATAGCATGACATCACACCACGGCCAAGCCTTTATTCGAATCATTTTTACTTCCCCACCTCAGCGCATTTTGCAGGCGGTTTCCTTGGCACGTCTTGTCAAAGCAGAGATCGTGTCCCCTTTATTTACGGGATTCTCATCAATACGGACGTGGGTAACCCAATCGTGCCCGTTAGCATGTTTTCTCGATTAAAGGCGAGTCCCAAACGGTTACGGGGAGGGCCCTTGGTATTCAACCTCTTATAAAGAGACCAAGGCCTTACTCCTTTCTTTCAATCTCAAACGAGTTCGCCCGTCGCCTCGAGTTCCAACACCCTAGGCTCTAGATTTCAGGCACTTCGGACCTTCGACAATGTCTGGTTCCGACCTTCAAGGCCGATGGATGCCCTCCTCCGTCACGGAGGAGGACGTGCTAAAGTTGAGAGAGGCCAAGTTCTTGACCGGCGAAATTTCGCATAGGCTGCCTGTTCAAGGGCAGGCTATTCCCAGTCCCCAGCCTGGTGAGAGCGTGGTGTTCGTGTCTCACTTCCTTCTGGGGTTAGGCTTCCCAATGGATCCCTTTGTGAGGGGGCTGATGTTCTATTATGGGCTGGAATTTCACAACTTAGCTCCGGAGTCCATCCTCCATGTTTCCTCATTCATCGTTGTCTGTGAAGCATTCCTCCGTGTTACTCCTCACTTCTGATTATGGCTAAAGACCTTTAAGGTAGAGCCGAAGATGATTGAGGGACGGCACGCAGAGTGCGGAGGTGCTGTTATAAGCAAGAATGCGGATGCTCCATGGCCTGAGGGCCCTTTTCAGGAGGAGCTCGGCTTATGGCAATGAGAGTGGTTCTATATCACCGCTCCCAGGGGCACCAAGTGGGTGGCGCCGCCTGCCTTTCGCTCGGGTCCCCCAAAGCAGCTAGGGTCGTGGGTCAATAAAGGCCTAGATTGGGGGCCATCCCAGGATGTGCCTTTGTTGCAGGGCCGCATCAGGGATCTCTTAGAAAGAGGTCTCAGCCTGGTCAAAGTGACACAAGTCATGCTGATCCGCCAAACACTGCCCGGCAAACGTCGCTCCCTTCGTCTGTGGGAGTTTAATCTGGAGGGACCATGAGCTCTCCAGCATTTTATGGGCGCAACGCCCGCGGAGATGTATAAACTGTTCTTCGGATCACAAGCAATGTGTCCGGATTTGACCGAGGACGCAGGTCTGAGCTGCAATCGCCCGGATACTCAAGTAAGTAGCCTTGTGCCTGGACTGCTATCTGTATACTTGTCATAAACTTGCCCCTAAAAAGAGTTGTCCTTTTAAACAGGAGTGGATAGCGAAAGCAAAGCTGATCAGGTGTCCGACTCCCCTCCCCGAGACCAGGCCGGATCCCGTGCTAGTCAGGATGTTGAAGATTGCGCCTTTGGAGGAAAGTGAGGGAGGGGACAAGGAAACTACGGCCTCCTCGAAGGAGGCTGTTCGGAAGGGAGGAACCGAAAATTCCTCTCCTCAGGGGAAGAAGAGGACCGCCTCTGAAAACCCGGAGACCATGGCCTAAAGCGGGGGAAAAAATCCTCGTCAGAGGGTCCTACGCCGGGGGATACCTCGGCCGAACTATGCCCTCAAGGGGATCAGCCCTCCAGCGAGCCGTAAGTAGAGAAAGATTTTCTTTTTGAGAGATGAGAGAAATCCTTGCTTTATATCTAAGAAGATTTAACCGAAATGTTACCTTGTAGTTCGGACCTCAGCCCTTCTCAGCAGAGCTCGTCTTCGGGGGACCTTCTTCCGGAGATGATGGAGAGCGGAACGCCTCCCCCTGCCGTACCACCTAGCGAGGCGGGCGACCCTGAGGTGTCGTCGCGGAGGGTTTCTCCGAATCCGGCAGGGGCGGAAGGTAGCCATATGGCCCCCCAAGGTTCTCCGCGTCCGGCCTTCGAAAGATGGCACAGGACGAGTCCGGCACCGTCCGGTGCTCGGTCGGAGGAGCTGAAGAATCTGCTGGGGCGAGCTTCTATCTCATAGGAGCACCATGCATTGATGGGCACGGTGATTGAAAGGATTTCGTCCGCGGAAAGCGGATTGCACAAGGCCGTCAGAAGTTTACTGATAGGTTTTGAGGTGTGTGAAATAATGTACACTTTTTGACAGTTGTGCATAAATAAGATGCGCCCTGTGTAGGTAGTAGCCCCTGAGACTCTGTGCGTTGTCAATAAGTGACGGCGCGCAGAGGATCATAATCCCAGGTCTAAAATGTCGCCTTTGTATGTAGGTGGCGAAGTGTCCGGAATCCAGCCGGACTAATGAATTTGCCGAGCTAAAGCGGCAACTTGACGTGGCAGATGCCGACATCGCGCTCGTCAACAAGCGGCTTGATAAGGCACAAGGTATGTAATTCCTCGGGCAGCACCTGGTAAGAGGAGCTTTATGCCAGTATCTTACAATGTGTGTGCTTGAAGCAGATGGTGCGGCCACCATGGAGAGTCTTCGGGCGGAACTTGCCCGAGCCAAGGAACAAGCCAGAAAAAGTGATGCAGCTGCCGAGAAGGCCCTTGAAGAGCTGAGAGCCGAACAGGCTGCTCACTGCCGAAGCAGGAAAGAGATGGCCGAGATGGCCGTGAAGCTAAAGAGCGCTGCTGACCGTTGCAAGCTTCTTGAAAAAGAAGATCGGGCAGGACAGACGGACTTAGAGAAGGCCGTTGCCGATGCCAAGGATGCTCGCTCTGCGATGAGAGCTGCGAAGGAGGAGCTGCGTCAGGCTGGAGAGATTACAGCTGGAAAGCCCTTTATGCCGCGGAGGACATTTTGTGATCCTAAGCATGCTCCGTTAGACCGGTTGTGGAGTAAGGCGGACGCCTATCTGGATTTGGCATCAAGTGCTGCTGATGCGACCGAACACTTTCGAGATCAAGAAGATCGCGAAGTGGAAAAGCTTTTCTGGTCGCAGTTCCACAATCCAGAGCGTCCACTGTCAGTGGCCGATCGTCTGGCTGAATGGGCCGAACTGAATAGGTTGTCCGGACTCGCCATGAAGTGCGTCATGAGTCACCTGTGGCCGGGGAGATCGGAGCCGAAGAGTTATTTCATCTTGGTGCAGCAGTTCCTTGGTGCAGTGCCGCGTATTAATGCAATTAAGAGGTCAGCATGCATAGAGGGTGCACGGATGGCTCTTGCCCGTGCCAAGACATACTGGGCGGAAATGGTGACCACGGCTGTTGCATCCCAAGATTCGGACAGAAGCCGAGTACCTGCCGAGCACTATTTTCAGGAAGTTCTACAAGGCGCTCGTGTAATAGAGACGCAGTGCTCGAAGGATGCTATGTTCGAATAGCATATGCGATTGTAAAACGGTATTTTGATAAATTGTAGGAACTTTTTATACTTGTGCCTGCAAGTATTGTAACACCTCCTGTGCGGCCGTTTAAAATATATAAAATCTGAAAGATGGCAGTCATCGGCTTCAGCCCCCACGCAAATAATGCAAGGGTGTTCGCAAAAGGCACATTTTCACACTTGATCCAACGTTTTGGTCCTACAAAGGAGGTGATAGCGCAGGGAACTAGGCAATCGGACTATAATGCTTTATCACTTTCACTTAGCCATAGGAGCTTGACAGTGGGACTACTTAGATAGCCCCTGGTGGCGACTGCGCTCGCCCGAATTCGGGGCGCGTATGTGCCTGGCCGGGAAACGGCCCTTCGTTAATGCGGAGGAATCCTATAGATTCCGGAGAGTCATCGAGTGGTTGACGAGTCTCATGCTATATCATGACAGTCAGTTTTCGGCTTTCTCTACTGAGGTGCTCGCCTGGCCGAACCGGGGCACAATCGCAGTAGTTCTCCTGGTGCCGCCTTAGCCAATAGAGCGGAACGTAAGGCAGCCGAACACAGGAGCCGAGCAACCCAGCATTTGACCAAAGACATGATTCAGAGCTGATGCATATATGGCCAAACTCGTGACGCCGAACACTCCCTAAGGTATTCGGTCTTTTATGAGGGCGGGCGAGACAACGCCCTTAGGTATAAGCCCCTAGTGTCTAGGTACGCGTAGAAATTCTGACGTGGCCACATGCCAAGACGCCAGGCTCCTCCTTGGTTATACTAGAGAAAACCAGGGGATGTGTATCAACAAGAGACAGTAAAAAAGGTTTACGCAGGGTCTTAATCTAAAAAGAATCCTTGGAACGGGTCCCTGCTGCACGTCTGCGCTTGTGTCTCCGTTGTGCCGTATCCTGGACGGGCGCAGCACGATATTCATCTGTAAAAGAGAGGAACTAAGTTGAAAAAGGTCGTGCTGAACAGAAGTTATATTAAATAAACAAAGTATAAATTGAAATGGGTAAAATTGAGCTTGACTGTCTCTTATTTTATATGTGCGGAGCCCCTAGAGTAGGGGTATATGGCTATTAAGCCTTTATCAATGATATTTTTGTGCCGGACTCGTCTAGCCGTGTCCGTGGTCTTAATGACCTGTTTAGATGTTTTTGGCTGGTGAGGCCGTTTTATTGTGGGGCTGTTAAGGCGGCCGCACAATCTTCCGGGGGGGGGGGGGCGCACTCAATGCTTCCCCTTTAATGAGATGATGCCTCGTGGACCGGGCATCTTAAGCATAAGAGATGCGTAATGCGGTATTGCGTTAAAGCGAGCGAAAGCTTCGCGTCCCAGCAGTGCTTGATAGCGACTTGAGAATGGGACAATGTGGAAAGTTAGCTTTTCGCGGCGGAAGTTATCGGTGGAGCCGAATATAACTTCAAGCCGGAGAAAACCCATGCAATGGGTATCTGGACCTGGCGTTACCCCTTGAAAGGAGGTTTTTCTGTGGCGAATTCTTGTTGGGTCTATCCCCATGTGGTGGATTGTGTCTTGATATATCAGGTTTAGACCGCTGCCACCGTCCATCAGGACATTTGTAAACTGGAGCCCGCCAATTATTGGATCGAGTACCAAGGCAGTCCAGCCTGCGTTCCTGATACTTCTAGAATAATCCAGATGATCGAAGATGATTGGTTTTGACAACCAGTGGCGAGACTCCTTTGGGATAGGCCGTATGGCGCGTACCTTTATGGGCGCCGCACGTTTTGTTATGTGAAGTAAGTTTACTATTTTTACTTCTTGTGGAAAATTCTTTTGTTTCCTGGTGCTCTGCTTTTGGGGTTCATCATCGTCTTCGCTTGGTGTGTCGAGCCCCTTGTGTTCGGCGTTGAGTCTGCCGGATTGTTTGAAGACCCAACAATCTCTGTGGGTATGGTTAGCAGGCTTCCTGGGAGTACTGTGTATTTGACATATCCTGTCCAAGATTTTGTTTAGGTTGGATAGCTCGTCCCTGTTATCCTGGAGGGGTGGCTTTTTCTGATTCTGCCGTGAGCTTTTGAATCCGGCGTTGACTGCCATGCTCTTCGGACTGTTTTCCTTAGCCCGGCGACGATCCTTGTTGCGTCGCGGTTTTCCGTTTCCATCCCTAGTTTCGGATGTACTTGGGTCGCTAGTGCTACATCTTGCCAACCAGCTGTCCTCTCCTGCGCAAAAGCGGGTCATGAGGCTTGTTAATGCGGCAATTGTTCTTGGCTTTTCTTGGTCGAGGTGTCTGGTGAGCCATTCGTCTCGAACATTATGCCTAAAAGCTGCTAAGGCTTCGGCGTCCAGACAGTCGACTATCTGATTCTTTTTAGTAAGAAATCTGTTCCAGAATTGCCGAGCCGACTCTCCGGGCTGTTGAGTTATGTGACTGAGATCGTCTGCATCCGGAGGGCGGACATAGGTCCCTTGAAAGTTTGCTCGGAAAGCATCCTCGAGCCCTTCCCAACTTCCAATTGTGTTTTCAGGAAGGCTTTTAAGCCAATGCCGGGCTGGCCCTTTAAGCTTGAGGGGTAAGTATTTTATGGCGTGGAGGTCATCTCCTCTAGCCATGTGTATGTGGAGGATATAATCCTCGATCCAGACTGTAGGGTCTGTTGTTCCGTCGTATGCCTCTATGTTTACGGGTTTGAATCCCGCTGGAAATTCATAATCTAGGACCTCATCAGTGAAACATAGGGGGTGTGCGGCACCCCTGTATTTGGGTGTGCCGTGATGTTCGGATATTGGTTTTGTTGCATTGCTTACGAGAGCTTGCTTTCTTGGCCCATAAATAGACCTGGCTGGGCCATCTTTTTGATGAGAATCCTTGAGTGGGTCGCATGCCGGCTTGAGTGCGGCGCCGCTTGCCGCTTTATGCTGGCCATGGGGTCGTCTATCCGACCGGGTGGCTTTCTTACTTTTTGAATGCGAGGGCTCTAAGGCCTCTTCGTCGAATTCAGGCAGTAGCTTTCGCTTCGGATAGCTTTTAGTGTGGCGACTGCCGCCGTATTTGTCTGCGGTATTGATTACTTTGCCTCATCTGATTCTGAGTGCATCTTCCATAGTTTTTAGCTTCCGCTTCTGCTTTTTCAGGCTGCGTGCGGTTGCAACGAGCCTTTTGTGGAGGTTCTTCTGCTCCGTGGGCTTATCCGGCGTAAGGTCGTCCGGAATGCCGTTTTCGCCGGGGATGGGTTATTCGGTTACTTTGTCCGAGTTGCCCTGTTCGGACGGTTGCTCTAAGGCATGCTCGTCGTCTGCCGGCTCATCCTGCTCTATGGCTGGGTCTGTATCGAGGCGGGGCTTGGAGCGGCGTTTACGCTGCCGCTTTGATTGCTTTTCGAGAGGTCGATCCCTCGTTGCATCCCCGTGTTCCTCCTTGTCGCTTCCTTTAGGTGTATCCACCATGTACACATCATGAGATGAGGTGGCTGTCCAATGCCCTATAGGCGTTGGTTCATATGCGTCTCCTGCATCGTCGTCCATACCGTCGATGTCTTCGGAGTCGAAATTGATCACGTCGTTTAAATTATAGACGGTGGCTACCAAATGGGTGGTGGGTGGGTTTTGAATTTCTTCATCGTCCGTATCCCAACCTTGCTGACCGTAGTCCGGCTAGGGATCTTCTGATAAAGAGAGAGACTTTAGTGACTTCAGAATATCGCCAAAGGGCGAGTGCTGAAAGATGTCCGCGGCAGTGAACTCCATGATCGGCGCCCAATCGGATTCGATCGGCAGGCGCGCGGAGGGCTCGGAGTTCGGCCCCTCAGAGTCACGGGCCTTGCGGAGTGCGGGGCTGGTGTTCGGCTCGATCGACTTTGAGATCACAGCCCCCGAGGCGGCGTCCAACCACTCATCCTCGATCGGCATAGTAGGCTCCGAATTAAGGGTCGGAACTGATGCGTGTGCGGCCTCCAGGGCACTGTTCGGCGGCAGAGCTAGATCATGCCCATCGGGACAGTGCGGCGCGGTCGGCTGTGGCTTGAATCCGTCGAAGATCAAGTCCCTGCGGATGTCAGCCGTGTAGTTTAAACTTCCAAATCTGACCTGATGGCCAGGGGCGTAGCTTTCGATCTGCTCCAGGTGGCCAAGAGAATTGGCCCGCAGTGCGAAGCCACCGAAGACGAAGATCTGTCCGGGGAGAAAAGTCTCACCCTGGACTGCATCGTTGTTGATGATCGAAGGAGCCATTGGGCCTAAAAGCGACGACACAGAGGAACTCTCAATGAAAGCACCAATGTCGGTGTCAAAACCGGCGGATCTCGGGTAGGGGGTCCCGAACTGTGCGTCTAGGCGGATGGTAACAGGAGACAAGGGACACGAAGTTTTACCCAGGTTCGGGCCCTCTTGATGGAGGTAAAACCCTACGTCCTGCTTGATTAATATTGATGATATGGGTAGTACAAGAGTAGATCTACCACGAGATCAAGGAGGCTAAACCCTAGAAGCTAGCCTATGGTATGATTGTTGTATGTTATGTTGTCCTACGGACTAAAACCCTTCGGTTTATATAGACACCGGAGAGGGTTAGGGTTACACAAAGTCGGTTACAATGGTAGGAGATCTGAATATCCGTATCGCCAAGCTTGCCTTCCACGCCAAGGAAAGTCCCATCCAGACACGGGACGAAGTCTTCAATCTTGTATCTTCATAGTCCAGGAGTCCGGCTGATGGTATAGTCCGGCCATCCGGACACCCCCTAATCCAGGACTCACTCACCTGTGCTGTCATAGAAGTGTTCCATGACATTACCAAAATTATCATCATAGAAGTGTCCACTTCCATGACAATAAATCGCGCGTCACAGAAGTGCTTTCGTCAAGGGTGACCGACACGTGGCATCCACCGTAACGGAACGCCGTTAAGCTATCGAGTCAGGTTTTGGATCCGATAACCCGTTAACAGCCCCGACCAATGGGGATTTTCCACGTGTAAAATCATCATTGGCTGGAGGAGACACGTGTCAACTCATCCAATGGGCGAGACGCGCCTATGATATGTTGACATGTGGACCGGCCCATCAAGTTTAAATGGGCCGGCCCAAATGAAGGCCCACAAGATTTTGCGGACCATAATGGGCCGGCCCAGCTAAAGACCCATGAGATTTTGCGGACCATAATGGGCTGGCCCAGCTAAAGGCCCACAAAATTTTGCGGGCCATAATGGGCCGGCCCAGGTAAAGGCCCACAAGATTTTTTTGTGCCATAATGGGCCGGCCCAGGTAAAGCCTACAAGATTCTTGCGGGTCATAATGGGCCGGCCCAGCTAAAGGCCCACGAGATTTCACCGACATTAATGGGCCGGCCCAGCTGTAGGCCCACAAGATTTTGTGGACCCTAGTAGGCCGGCCCATTAACTGCCTGCCATGTTTTGGGCCAAATGCCGACCCATATTTGATCCGGTCCATTAATGGCCTGCCATGCTCCGGGCCTAATAGTGGCCCATATGAGATCCGACCCGTTAAAGGCCTACGACGTTCTGGGCCAAATTACGGCCCAGATCAGCTCCGGCCCTTTAAGAGGCTTTGGGCTCAATTATGGCCCATATCAGATTCGGCCCATCAACTGGACACTATGCTTTTGGGCCGACTTGCTAAAGGCCCACTTAGTAATTCGGCCTGATATTAGTTTTGCCCTGTTAAGGGCCCGTTTAACATTTCGGCCCTATATTAATTTCAGCCTGTTAAAAGCCCGTCATACAGTTGGGCCTAACTACGGCCCGGTTTGCATCCGGCCTGCTCGCAGCCGATATCTGATTGGGCCAAACCAGGACCGAGACAATTTTTCGGCCTGTTAAAAGCCCGTGATTTGATTCGCACAATCATGGGCCGGGGTTCATTTCGGGCTGCTGCCGGCCCGTGAGCTGATCTGCATGTTTTCAGGCCCAACCTACATCGTGATTGCACGACGGCCCGATTATGTACCATAATTTTACGGTTTGGCCGGTTTACTGCGAAGACAGGATATATATACGGTAAAATAACTGCAGCATCGTGAATAAGAAAAAACCTAAACTATACAATAAAGAAATTACGACATATTACATCCACTGGGCATCAAAGTTCGCCACTATGATAATAAAGCACAAGCAGATAGCAGATTACATGCACTGGGCATCAAAGATCGCCACCAGTGCAAATAAACACGCCGACAAAATAATATACAAAACCGACAGCACTTCAATAGAGTTCAAGAAAGGTTAGCCCTGCTGGGGAGCTGCAGCGCAATAAGTTGAGCAAGATGATGAGACTGCGCTTGTTCAACACTTATATCTTCCTCACTCCGAAAGATAAACAAGCAGACAGATGACAAGTTTTGCACATAAAAGTATCAGTGATGACAATTCATCACATTTCTTACTAACGAATAAAGTGACATAGTTTAAATTTGCATTAACACAATATGGAATTGTTTAGGTCAAGACATGGCAGGAAATGACATTGTGAAGGAGTTGGCAGCTTCACGACACCACTGGATTACAGATCAAGAACTCATAAGTATCAATGGTTAGTGTGCTGTCAATTTATACCATTTCAGATTGGCAAATAAAGAGACGGTTTAAATAATAGTAGAATGATATGACATTGTTCATAGTTAAGACATTGCAGAATATGACATTATGCTGTAGTGGGTAGGTTCACCACACCACTAGATTACAGATGAAGAACAGAAGCATACATGCAGTGCAAAAGAAGATCACTTGCTCTGTATAGTTTAATTTACATGGTATGAAGAAGGAACTTGGTTGTACAACTGAAAACTTAAATTGAGAAAGGACAAACTTTTGTTTATGAACTACATATAATAAACTTTAAACAAGCAATTTGATGCAAACACCAAAAATAAACAGCTGTTGCAGTCATGCCTAACCAAATATATACAACAAAGTTTGAAGGCTTGAGATGGACAAACTTACATTATTGGTGAAGACAGGCTCTATAAAGGCCTTGTCCATGCTGATGGGGGGGGGGGACAATTCAAGAAGTTTACCACAGAATCTTCTTCAAAAGCATTGCCTTTAGTCTACATTTTGTTAAGAGTAAATATAGATGTGATAATATATGAAAAAATGAAGAATATTTAAGATAAGATGAAGAGTGATGCTACATAACCAAGTAGCTATAAATGTAAGTGCAGCGATACAGGCAAAAGGTACAACCAAGAGCAATGCACAGCTAAACTTCTTCAGTACCAACCTTATGGTAAGAGTAAATATAGATCTGATGTGTAGAAAATGGAGGGCAAAGGAAAATAAGCTGCAGAGTGATGGTACATGAACACCTACCTGTCATTATAAGTACACTGATAAAGGACAACATGTACTTACAAGAACAATGCAGAGCTAAAAAAACATTGGCATTGGATATATTCTACACTAATGTAACCATTTATACAGATAAGATAATTTGGAGCGAACAATTGATAAGCAAGCTATCATGCATACTGCTGTCACAGATGGAATATGTATTGATAATGGATGGGCATGGCATCTCGACATATATGATGAGTAAACTAAGAAGATGGCGGTGCAACAAAGTAGAAGAAATGCAAGACAACATATGCAAGATACGCGCAATTAATAAAACCTTGCCAAATTAGAACAGGCACCTTGATGGGTGAACAGGACAGGCCATCTGCCTTTGACTCCTCGAGGTTAGAATAGTCATTAGGATGATAGTCTGAACAAGAATCAACAGGTGGGGAGCGTACGAGTTTCATTGCTTCCAGAATGACACTCAATGCCTTGGTGCCAATTTTGTAAGTCATTGTAGTGTTCCACAATATTCTTCTGATGCGCGGATTCCGATATTCACTATAATTGCGTATGATATCTGAGAACCATGAAAACATAAATAGTTGTGAGATTATCTTTGTAATGCAGATGATATTCTAATATAGGGGCGTCCCTGTAAACAGTTGTGTGCTATCACTGGATTTTGATGAGAGAGCTCATGTGTGCTGTAATATGGTGCATGCATTTATATAATCTGGCACAAGTACACAAAAAATAGGCTCCAGAAGTAAGGATAGCTGGCAGATGATAGGTTCATAATATACTGTATAGAGAGTTTATTGCCAAACCATGATAACAAGAGCACACAGCAACTAGGCAGATCATAGTGTACATAACAGGGGTACACCATAACCAGGATATATAAATCGGGAAAGTGGAACTGGCTGGAAATTACGGTGTTGTATTGCCGCTAGTAATTGAAAGCCTATCGATCATGTATAGGCCAGCTTTATCAGCTGTTGACTGCAGATGTCCCTGCTCCCCTTCCTGACAAGGAACATACTGTGCTTCCCATATAGAACACCGCACGGGCCACCGGCCGAACCACCGGCCCCACCGCCTGTGTTCCTCCGCCACCCCCACCCCCACCCCCGCCCCCACCCGCATCGAGTTTTCTTCGTTCGACGAGGCCCCACCACCGCCCCCCAAAACCACCATTCCCACCCGAGCCCCTTCGATCGCTCCGGCGAACTCCGGCGAGCTCAATCGACTGACCCAATTTTGAAATTTAGTCTACTGTGATTTAACTAGTGTGGAATATAAAAGGGGAAAACCATGAGCATTGCGAGTATGGTGTTGAGCGTGCCATGGAGGATCTGAAGGTGCAAAACCAAGACAAGAAATCAGAGTAAAGCAGTGGCAATCTATTTTCTTGCTGCGATAAATAAGTTGAGCAGATACGAAAGAGTACCGCCTCTGGTGCGGCGCCGTGTACGCATCTGCTGAGAATTTGACGGTGCTGTGGTAGTGATGGATGTCGGCGGCGTGGAAGAAGATCTAGGAGGGTAGACGGTGGCGGCGGGGCGCGGTGGACGAGACGGTCGTAGGAGCGGCGCCGGCAAGGTGGACGACGGCGGGGATGAAGCGAGAGGACGGGATGCAAAGATCCCAGTCCGAAGCCGTGGATGAGAGAGGTCGATCTCTTGTAATGGACGGCAGCATTGGGGTATCAGCTCCGGCATGGTGGAGGAGGACGGCGGTGGATGGGGTGGTGGACGGCGGCGGCGGATGGAGGAGGGAGGGGTGGAGAGGGTGTTTTGGCGCCCACGGAGTACGAATAGGGGAAAAGGGAGGTAGAGAGGAAGGGGGGAACCATGTATTCAGGGCGCGCTTGTCTCAAATGCGAGGAAATTTACAAACTTAGTCCCCGTTGCAAATTTCTACTACACCACAACAACACTAGTCGGTTGGGGATAGGACGGTAATCTCGCATACACCGAATATTTGCCGACGAGAGTTTGTTTTTGGCGCCCACCGTGTATGAATATGAATCGGGGAGGGAGTCAATTTCGGCCGAGGACACACTGTGTTTTCGCGCCCACCGTGTATGAATCCGGGTGAGAGGCGGTTACGTAACGTTTAGGTGAAATTACAAACCTACCCCTATCGAAACCTATAGAAATCCAGCATATAGGCTTTGCGTGGCAGGGATAGGCAGTAGTGGTTTCCATCTCACAGATTTTGGTTTCGGGTGGTTACTGCGACTTTCCCCGCTTCATTCAAATTTTGCAGAGTTCATGTTTACCGTGCCAACTCAATTCGAATCCCATTTGTATTCTATTTATTTTTTCGGGCGGGATCCATTTTCAATTGGAATTACATTCTATATACATCATTTTTTATATATACTTTCAAAAGCACAACACCATTTATACATAAATATGGTTTACAAATGGCATGATCTCAGATTCATAAGGTTGTATCCATCAATTTGGATTTTCAAATATTTGAAACCACTTTATGTTGAAATCCAATGAATGCATTCCTCACTAACTGTCTCCAATTAATGTGTGTTTCATGCGGGGTTTTTTTTACTTCTCAAACATGTATAATGTGTTTCACACACGCAACATATAGTGTAATCCTGTTTAGACATTAATTGCATATAAACCATGCATTGTTTGTAATTGAAGAATCTATGGATCACCAATATTGATAAACTATATAACATTACACGTGTGCCCAAATTCAAATGAATATGCATGTTTGATACACCAATTTGCGTTATGATATTATTGATGTCATGATCTCTAGTTTAAATATTTGAATCCCCTTTAATCCAGATATTCGTCTCATATAGCTATCACTCATGCTTATATAGGATTATCTCTCTGGACCTATACGCGTTCATCGTCTCTCAGGTATCTCTCGTGCTACCTGTATGTCGACAATGATCTTTTATCTTCGTAACACACTGACGGTACTCTCTCCCTCGACCTTCATCACTCTATCTCTCTCTAAGAATATCTCGCTCCCTGCTATGTGTCTCTAACTATGATTCTCCATGTGGAACCTCTTTCTCTTACACAAACACAAAACTTTGTCTCCCGGGGTCTCATTTCTCTGTACTATTCCCATGTGTGCCACTCGCACACCCCTCATACAGAGATGTCTTTCGCTCCTTAGATATGAGAACCTACGACTCTTCCTCTTTAATATCTCTTTCTCACACACAAACACAAACTTTGTCTCCCAGGGTCTCATATTTCTCCATTGTTCTCTTGTATGTCGCTCACACACACCCTCTCTCCCTAGAGATATCTTGCGATCCCTCATATGTCTCTCTAGCTATCACTCTCGTTGTGAAATATCTTTCTCTCTCGCAGACACAAAACTCCGTCTCTCTGGATCTCATTTCTCTTTGATATCTATTTGTATGTGACTCACACGCACCCTCTCTCTATCTCTCTCTCTCACACACACACATAACCCAGCCTTCTGATCCACTATACTCCTATCTCTAACGCACACTAGCTAGCATCTTTATCTTTCTATTTATCTGTTTCTCCATCAACCTTCTTTCTTGCCCTCACTCTTGATTCCTATCACGCACACTACATATGTTTCTCTCTACATGCAGTCAAGTGCCCTCTCACACACATATATAACTTCACCCTTTGAAGCACCCGACGGTCATCTCCAACACCCAAACTAGCGGATGTCCCTCTAGCTAGCATCTCCATCTCTGTATCTATCTGTAGTTTCTCCGTCAACATTTCTTTCTCGCATGGAGTCTTGCTTCCTATCACCCACACTATATATGTCTCTCCATACATATGCATTTATAGGTTGGTCTCTTTTGCACAATCGTTGCGCCTCACTCCCTCTGCTCGCCATAGATGGATGCTCCAGCCCACGCCACTATCTCTTAAAGACAAAAACACATGCTCAATTTTCGGGACTTCTTCCATGCATTCTCACATGCATGCATATTGTCATACCAATCCGTCTCTCCCATGTCGTTGATCTTATGACTTATGTCTTCTTTCTTTTATCTCGATCATGCGCGCGCGCACACACACATCCCACGTATACATGTATACCTCTCACACATGCATGTTCAAGGTCTCTATGTCTCCATACGTAGTTAATTACCCTCAATCCTAACGCCACATCGAATCGTTCTCCTCTTTTGTGCACATAACTTCCGCCTGGATGGGTAAGACACACACTCACACTTAAAAATCTCCTTCTAGCTACCCCCCTCTCACTCTTCCCCTATATCCCTGAAACCAATAAGACCATCCCTTAGTTTAATTCCCGCCTACATGCACCATCGATATATAGTAGTCTTCCTCGGTGTCTCTCGAACAAACACGTTCTCTCGAAGTCGACTCCTCTCACACGCATACACCTTCTCTTCCCTCTCTACGGGCATTTTCTCTCTCGCACCCCATCGTTGGTGGCCTCTGCCATACACATCACCTCTCTATGATGAAAGCCATGGACACTTAAATTACATCCGCCATAGAGGACCCCGCGACACACACACACACGCACCCCCCCAACACACACACACACACTAAGACTCCATCTCTCTCTCTCTCTCTCACACACACAAACACACACACACACGCAAGCACGCACGCCCCCCCACACACATACTAAGACTCCATCTCTCTCCCTCTCTCTCTCACACACAAACTAAGACTCCATCTCTCTCTCTCTCTCTCTCACACACACACCCCACACACACACTAAGACTCCATCTCACACACACATGCTCTAGGCGGAGCATTTGTTCCTACCCCTTCATCCAACCTTACCCGTATGATGAACAATCACCTTTATTTACTTGCATAACATGGACAAATTCCACTTTACTTTAGTAGTCAGCAAACTTATCATCTGTACCCTTATAAAAATGAGTTGGTGGTGATGGTGTGCCTGCCATCTTGTAATACAGACCGTATGATCTATATCTGAGGATAGAAAGCAAACTATGATAATTTTACAAAAGATACCCGCACCTCTCTCCACATCATTATCTCCCGCAACCTCATTGCTCAGCAATTAAAAAAGGAATAAGTCTCTGGAACAATCTAGCATGCATGGTGGCCGCTGCCGCCTGCCGGCGCCGTCCATCCCCATGCCTTCGCCCATTCCGACTACCAGTCACCACCACGCTCCACTCCTCCTCGCCTTATCTCTCATCTTTCATTTTTTCGATGACATTATCGAGATACCAGTTTTCCGATAAAATTATCGAGATATCATTAGTTTTTACACATGAGATTACTCCTGCATGGGTCAATCACAATAGGTGTTCTGTAAAAAAATGCATATTGATGTTCCGTGCAATGCACGAGAATCTTGCTTGTAATTATATAACGCAAATCACGAGCAGGAAGTGACATTTTTTGACACAACCACATTAACATGGCCACGTAAATCACTAGCTAAAGTAAATACCATTATACTTATATCCCGATGCAAAAGGTTGAGTACATGTCCGAAGAGTAGAGTCGCACACACGCACTCTGTCTCTCAGAATCTCTCTCACACACACACCAGTTACGTGACGCCTACTTAAGCAGACATGTATGTTACAATTTGTGCACCCGCGGGTACACGTGATGCTGCGCATTTATTTAAGCCGGAAGGCGAACCCAAACAGTAGCTGCAATCATTCCCCTCCCACCGCCTCTTCTCTGGTCACCGTCGCCCGGTAGCCATGGGCCGGCCGAAGGTAACAACATACGCCATACTCCCACCGGAGCGGCGCTTTAATATGGAAATTTTAGTGGTCATGCATGCATCTTTTTGTGCTAGCACTCCTATATAAGGGTTGACCCGTCGCTTCCTGCGGACGTGCGCGGGCGGTGGAAGAGGAAGTAGAAGGGAAGCGAGCTGTGGAGTAACGTTTTTTACCCACAATTTCCTAGGAAACCGAGCGCAATAATTGAGTAGTTTTGCAAACTACCAGTACTACACCTGAAACGGTTCAAAACCTATACTCCCTTGCCAGCGTGCGCTTCCCGCTTGAAACGGTCAGCGTCGCCCTGGAGTGTCAGTGCCGCATTAATGCTCGGCCAGAGCGGAGGCGACCTCTCACTGGTGCCGGCTTTGAAGTGGCGCGACGACCGAGAGAGCGCCGCTTCCCGGTGCACGCGACTGCTCCGCGTCGAGACTGGCCATAGGCCCTGTTTGGATCCATGGGTTAGAGTTAGTTTGAGCTAGTTGGGGCTCAAATAGCCCTAAACTATCCAAGCATGAGGGTTTAAATTGGAGCAAGTTGCACCGAACCCACCAACCCAAGAGGTGCTAACTGGAGATAGTTCTCATTGGGACCACTGAAAAATCACTTTTCTCTCTCCATGAAGTGCATTTATTGTTAATCTAACCCTGTCACCCAAACACCTCTTTGGCTACAGTTAGTTCAGGGTTAGTCATGAGTTAGTCTAACCTCTAGCTAAGTTAGAGAATCAAACAGGAGCAGTATAGGACATGCAAGTTGCTCAAAGCATACAGGCAAATTCGTACGTGAAAGGATTTTTTTCTTTTTGAAAACGGAACGTGAAAGGAATTTTTTTAGAATGCTCTTGGCATGTTGCTAACATGTGATAGTTAACAGACCTCAATAGATGGCAGAAACGCCAGCCCGCCGCACTTTGATAGAGACGAGGAGGGAGAAGCGATACAGGCTGCTGGATTACTAGAGATAGGTGTCACACGGAAGCCAAGAAATATGGTGATAGCGTGGGTTAGCCATGTACTAGTATGATGTAACTACACTAGGCTGCCGTGTTTCGTACTCTTCCAGTCCACTGTGGAGATGATTGGTTAATTTTATATCGCTGAATAATATTAAATATTATGAGTGCAGACGCTCCACCACGAGGTTCCTTGCTCCTTCTCGTTCGTCCGGAATCTATGTTCTTCCACTCTATTTTTTTACGTGATCTTTGTTCATCCTTTTGCCAACACGCGAGACATCTAGCATCAAGGTGCACGTGTTATGCAAGGATCGTTCCAACTATATGAAGAACACGTGGGACTGGAACTACGAGACGAACATATACCCAGGAGTGGACGTACGAACCTGAGTAATGTAGCGCAGTAAGTGAAGTAGAAAGGCACAAATCGTATGAACATGCATGGCATATAGGGTGTGTTTGGTTGCGTTCTCGTCTCAACATAGTTGTTCCCTCTTCATGCATGCTCAACTCAACACCCCTCTTCATGCATGCTCTCTTCATGCATGCTTCTAGTGTATTTGTGCTAAACTAGTGTGGACTCATGCACCCTCCATACACTCTACCAAACACCCAAAAGTAGGCCGAGAAGGGAACTCTTGGGCAGCATTTGTCTCTTACTACGTACTACCACTAAATGTTGTACGTGCAATGCACGGTGATGTTATGGAGTACGTGCCTAAGTACTCTACTACTACTATATTAGTTGGAGGCACATATTAACTTTTATATTTGTTTACGTGTATGCCCCGAGACCTTCCAACTAGACGTGTCTTTGTCTCCAGGTCGCACTTTGTATCGTTCATACCACTAAGTACTACTACGTGTGGTCTCCGACCCAAAAGTGGAAGAAGTGGAGACGCTCTACCACGCTGTTTTTTTACGCTGGGCTCTACCACGCCGTTCATGTCCCACTCCTTTCGCTGATATGTGGGACATCCAGCACGTGCCGTGTTTGGCACCATTCGTCGTAAGAGTTGAAACGGTAGCATTCATCAGAAATAAAAAATAATTATAAATCGACAGTGATACTTTTTTTTGCGAAACAATCAGCAGTGATACTATACCTCGATATCGGAAAGAATACTACTCCGTTCGCCAACATGTGGGACGTCGACCATCCTGGTCCACTTGCCATGCACGCAGAACTCCAAGGGAGTCACCCAGGTCGTAGAGCCGCAGTAACAATGACTAATGACCCGTCAAATCACATGCCCACTTCCCACTTTGAAGTTGCTTGGACGAAGGAACCATCATGACTTCGTTGAATTCCGCTTCTTGAAGAAAACTACTGTACCAGCAGTACTGCTAGCTACAGTAGTTACTACAACAGAGGCCTCCTTTTTTCTCATAGGATAGGAATATGAACATCATAGGAAGTGAGATGACATGCATCTCAATTCCTATAGAGAAAGAGATGCCATTTGATGCTTAGGATAGGAATTTTTCCATTTAGTCTAGGCTAATGTACTGGTAATTTTCTCTATAAAACTACAGTAGTAACTAGTAGTACTGGTACATGCTCGTACTCACACACACACACACACACACACACTAATTACTAGTACTACTACTTCTCACATGCTGGCTAGACGCTGTCGTTCTCCTTCCCGGCTTTGTCGGCGACACCCCACCGTGCTTGGATCTCCACCGACCTCTCCGCAGCAGCGCGTGCATCCTTTTCTTTCTTGCGGCGGCGGGCCTCTCTTTTCTTGAGTGCTTTCTGACTTTTCCGCTCCCTCTGTGCGGCTTTGGCCGCCTCTTGCTCTACCGCCCATTCGGCCTTGGCATCTTCAAATTCCTCCCACATAGTTGTGAGGTCGCGAGCGGCGATGAACTCGGCACGGCGGGATGCCATCGCTTCCCTACCATTTTGTGTGCGGTAGTGGGCGACGAGGAACTCGGCGCGGCGGGATGCCATCGCTACCTTACTGGTTAGTATGCGGCGCGGTGGCATGAACGACGCTTGGTGAGAGCTCTAGGGTGGAGTGGCCGGACAACCGTATAGTGCATTGGTTTGTCAAGAGCTCAAGGACAGAAGACGAAGCAAATTTGGATTCCCCTTCAATCCTGGTCATTTATTACCAAGTAAAATGCATTGGCGGTCATCGAACTTGTCTTGATAGCTCACTTTGATCATTGTATACGAGATATGGTGATTATACGGTCACTGGCTCAGCGTATAGCTCTGTATTTTTCTGGTTGACCAGTCAAACAGTCTGCATGCGCCTCATCAGCTCATGTTCTTTATCTATCTACGCGGGCCTACCTGTCAATGGAGAAAGAAATACTGTAAAAACCAAAATTATGCTAGAGTCCGGACCGCTTCCGGAGCCCGCTCTCACCGCCCTGGCCCCTCAAGACGCCAGGTGCCCGCCGCATGCATGCATAGCAAGTAGTACTCCTTATGTGGAGGAGAGAGAGGCATTGACAAAGTCAAGGAGTGGGCTCTGCAAGAGCCCGTCTCTACACGTGCTCCTAGGTATAAAAAATAATTATAAAAAAAGGCATAAAAAACAATTGTGTCTTAAAAAAAGAAAGGTAAAAAACATTTGAGAGGAAATAGATAGAGAGAAAGTGAGAAAAGCTGTAACCTCGGCATTACATGAGGAAGGAGGGAGTGGTGCACATGCCAAGTTCACTGGGCTGCCGTGTTTCACACTCCTCCGTCGTAACAGTGGAGACAATAGCTTTCATCAAAAATAAACAATGAATACTCGTTGCTCGTCCTCTATATCGGAAAAGAATACTTTCATTCGCCGACATGTGGGACGTCGACCATCCTCGTCCACCCGCCATGCACAAAATTATCCTGGTCTACCCCGGTCGTATCGCAGGCCCAACCTTTCCCACTATAAGTTGTTCGGACGAAGGAACCATCATGACTTCTTTTAATTCCGCTTCTTCAAGAAAACTTACTGTACCCGCAATACTGCTACCACACGCGAAGACTGGACGGCACTATACCACGTCATATCACTGAAACCCACTAGGCCAAACTAGCCCGCCTAGGTCATCTATTTTGGAACGGAGGGAGTACGTCTCTGCACTGCTATGATTTTGTGTTGCACGTCATATCACTGAAACCCACTAGGCCAAACTAGCCCGCCTAGGTCATCGACCGCTAAGCCTACAATTTTAGGAGCTAGGGCTATTGGTCGATCGATGAGGGATAAGTATAAGCGTACCACGAGCTTATCAGCCCCAACGTTTCTCTTCGGTGAGTGTTTTGCAAGTACTATAGCTCGCACAGTAGCTAGCCTACTAACACCAAGAATCATCAAACGAGCCTTGCTGATATGATAAACAGTTCAAACATACATCTAATCATGCCATATATTACATACAAAGCTGGTGAGGATACATCTGTTTCCATAACTCGGAGAGGGTTCGCATGATTCACTATCAAACAAAAGTAGCAAGATCCGCCCACACAAGACAGTGCACTAGCCCTAAGATGGTTTGATAACACGCATCGTTCTGGTAATTAAACACAGGGCAACGCAAACTACCCTGAAGGATTAGCGCGACCAACTATTTCTTGTCATCGATCTCTCGGGCAATGACCACAACACGGACAACGGCATGGGAATCGATTTCTAGGGCGATGTCCGCAGGACTGACTGAGGGAGTCCTGGATTAGGGAGTGTTCGGGTAGCCGGACTATACCTTCAGCCGGACTCCTGGACTATGAAGATACAAAATTGAAGACTTCGTCTCGTGTCCGGATGGGACTTTCCTTGGCGTGGAAGGCAAGCTTGGCGATGCGGATATTCAAGATCTCCTACCATTGTAACCGACTCTGTGTAACCCTAACCCTATCCGGTGTCTATATAAACCGGAGGGTTGTAGTCCGTAGGACAATCATCTTCATACACAATCATACCATAGGCTAGATTCTAGGGTTTAGCCTCCTTGATCTCGTGGTAGATCTACTCTTGTACTACCCATATCATCAATATTAATCAAGCAGGAGTAGGGTATTACCTCCATCGAGAGGGCCCGAACCTGGGTAAAAACATCGTGTCCCTTGTCTCCTGTTACCATTGGACCTTGACGCACAGTTCGGGACCCCCTACCCGAGATCCACCGGTTTTGACACCGACATTGGTGCTTTCATTGAGAGTTCCTCTGTGTCGTCGGCTTCGAGGCCCGATGGCTCCTTTGATCATCAACAACGATGAGGTCCAGGGTGAGACTTTTCTCCCCGAACAGATCTTCGTCTTCGGCGGCTTCGCACTGCGGGCCAATTCGCTTGGCCACCTGGAGTAGATCGAAAGTTACGCCCCTGGCCATCGAGTCAGGTTTGGAAGCTTAAACTACACGATCGACATCTGCGGAGACTTGATCATCGACGGATTCGAGCCATAGCCAAGCGCGCCGCACTATCTCGAGGGGCATGATCTAGCTCTGCCTTCGAACAGTGTCCTGGAGGCCGCACACGCACCGGTTCCGACCCTTAACTCGGAGCCTATTGCGTCAGTCGAGGATGAACGGTTGGACGTCACCTCGGGGGCTGCGATCTCAAAGGCGATCGAGCCGAACGCCAGCCCCGTAATCCGCGTGACCCGTGACTCCGAGGGTCCGGACTCTTCTCCGGACTCCGAACCCCCCGTGCCCCTGTCAATCGAATCCGATTGGGCGCCGACAATGGAGTTCACCGCCACGGACATCTTTCAGCACTCACCTTTTGGCGACATCCTGAATTCTCTCAAGTCTCTCTCTTTATCAGGAGAGCCCTGGCCGGACTACGGTCAGCGAGGATGGGATTCGGACAACGAAGAAATTCAAAGCCCACCCACCACCCACTTTGTAGCCGCCGTCGACAATTTAAACGATGTGCTCAACTTCGACTCCGCAGACGTCGACAGCATGGATGACGATACCGACGAACCAATGTCCATAGGGCATCGGACAGCCACCTCATCTCACGATGTGTACATGGTGGATACCCCGAAAGGAAGCGACAACGAGGAAAAAGGGGATGGAACGGGAGATCGACCCCCCGGAAAGCAATCAAAGCGTCGGCGTAAACGCCGACCCAAGCCCCGCCTCAATAACAACCCAGCCATAGAGCAGGATGAGCCGGAAGACGACGAGCAGGCCTCAGAGCAACCGTCCGAACAAGGCAACACGGATAGAGAAACCGAACATCCCTCCCCTGGCGAAAACGGCGTTCCGGACGATCTTACACCGGATAAACCCATAGAGCAGAAGAGTCTCCACAAGAGGCTAGTTGCAACTGCATGCAGTCTAAAAAAGCAGAAGCGGAAGCTAAAACAGCGGAAGATGCACTCCGGATTAGATGGAGCAAAGTAATCAATACCGCAGATAAATATGGCGACGGTCGCCGCACATCCCCTATGTTTGACCGATGAGGTTCTGGACTATGAATCTCCAGAGGGATTCAAACCCGTCAACAGAGAGGCGTATGATGGAACAACAGACCCCGGAGTCTGGATCGAGGACTATATCCTCCACATACATATGGCCAGAGGAGATGATCTCCACGCCATCAAATATATACCCCTCAAGCTTAAAGGGCCAGCCCGGCATTGGCTTAAGTGCCTTCCCGAAAACACAATTGGAAGTTGGGAAGAGCTCGAGGATGCTTTCCGAGCAAATTTTCAAGGGACCTATGTCCGCCCTCTGGATGCAGACGATCTTAGTCACATAACTCAACAGTCCGGAGAATCAGCTCGGCAGTTCTGGAAAGATTCCTCACTAAAAAGAATTAGATAGTCGACTGTCCGGACGCCGAAGCCTTAGCAGCTTTCAGGCATAATGTCCGAGACGAATGGCTCGCCAGAAACCTCGGCCAGGAAAAGCCAAGAACAATGGCCGCACTAACAAGCCTCATGACCCGCTTTTGCATAGGAGAGGACAACTGGTTGGCAAGGTGCAGCCCCAGCGACCCAAGTACATCCGAAACTAGGGATGGAAACAGAAAACCGCGACGCAACAAGGATCGTCACCGGACTAAAGAAAAAAGTCTGAAGAGCACGGCAGTTAATGCCGGATTCAAAGGCTCACGACAAAATCAGACAAAACCACCCCTCCAGGATAACAGGGATGATCCGTCCAACTTAAATAAAATCCTGGACAGGATATGTCAGATACACAGTACTCCTGGGAAGCCTGCTAACCATACCCACAGAGATTGTTGGGTTTTCAAACAATCCGGCAGACTCAACGCCGAACACAAGGGGCTCGACACACCAAGCGAAGACGAGGATGAACCCAGAAGCAGAACACCAGGAAACAAAAGAACTTCCCACAAGAAGTAAAAACAGTGAACTTACATCACATAACAAAACGTGTGGCGCCCATAAAGGCGCGTACCACACGACCTATCCCAAAAGGGTCCCGCCACTGGTTGTTAAAACCAATCATCTTTGATCAGCTAGATTATTCTAGAAATATCAAGAATGCAGGCTGGACCGCCTTGATACTCGATCCAATAATCGGCGGACTCCAGTTTTCAAATGTCCTTATGGACGGCGGCAGTGGACTAAACCTGATATATCAGGATACAATCCATCACATGGGAATAAACCCAGCAAGAATCCGCCACAGCAAAACCTCCTTTCAAGGGGTAACACCTGGTCCGGACACCCATTGTATGGGTTTTCTCCGGCTTGAAGTTATATTCGGCTCTGTCGATAACTTCCGCTGCGAAAAGCTGACCTTCCACATCGTCCCGTTCTCCAGTCGCTATCAAGCACTACTGGGACGCGAAGCTTTCGCTCACTTTAATGCGATACCGCATTATGCATCCCTCACGCTTAAGATGCCCGGTCCACGAGGCATCATCTCTTTAAAGGGGAAGCATTAAAGCACGCCTCCCCCAAGCGGAGGACTATGCGGCCGCTTTGACAGCCGCACAGCAAAATGGCCTCACCGGCCGAAAACCGAAATAGGTCATTAAAGACCACGAACGCGGATAGACGAGTTCGGTACAAAATCATCATCGATGCAGGCTTAGTGGCCATATACCCCCGCACTAGGGGCTGCATGCAGAGACAATAAAGCTCAATTTTATATAATTTACTTTATACTTTTTTTATTTTAAAACTTTTGTCCGGCACGACCCGTTTTCAACTCAGTTACTCTCTTTTACAGATGAACGTTGTGCGGCGCCCGTCCAGGATACGGCACAACGGAGACACAGGCGCAGACGTGCAGTAGGGACCCGTCCTAAAGGATTCTTTTTAGATTAAGACCCTGCGTAAACCTTTTTTACTGTCTCTTGTTGCTACACATCCCCTGGTTTTTTACGATATAACCAAGGAGGAGGCTGGCGTATTGGCATGTGGCCACGTCAGAATTTCTTGCTCGTACCTGGACACTAGGGGCTTTTTCCTTTTAATAAAGAGTGTTGTTTCGCCCGCACTCATAAAGACCGAACACCTTAGGGAGTGTTCGGCGTCACGAGTTTTGGCATTATATGCATCAGCTTCGAATCATGTCTTTGGTCAAATGTTGGGTTGCCCAGCTCCTGAGTTCAGCTACCTTACGTTCCGCTCTATCAGCTAAGGTAGCACCAGGAGAACTACTGCGATTGTGCCCCGGTTCGGCCGGGCGAGCACCTCAGTAGAGAAAGCCGAAAACTGACTGTCATGATGTAGCGTGAGACTGGTCAGCCACTCGATGACCTATCGGAATCTATCGGATTCCTCCGTTTTTACGAAGGGCCGCTTCCCGGTCAGGCACACACGCGCCCCGAACTCGGGCGAGCGCAGTCGCCACCAAGGGGCTACCTAAATAGCCCCACTGTCAAGCTCCTATGGCTAAGTGAAAGTGTTAAAGCATTATAGTCCGGTTGCCTGGCCCGCTGCGCTATCACCTCCTTTGTAGGACCAAGACGTTGGGTTAAGTGTGAACATGTGTCTTCTGCGAGCACCCCCGCACTATGTGCGTGGGGGGTTGAAGCCAACGACTGCCATCTTTCAGATTATATATATATATATATATATATATATTTTAAAACGGCCGCACAGGAGGTGTTCCCAATACTTGAAGGCACAAAGTATAAAAAGGCCACTACAGTTTATCAAAATATTACTTTATCATTACATATGCTATAATAACATAGCATCTTTCGAGCACCGTGTCTCTATTACACGAGCACCTTCAAGGACTTCCTGAAAATAGTGCTCGGAGGACACTCGGCTTTTGTCCGAATCTCGAGACGCAACAACGGTGGTCTCCATCTCTGCCCAGTATGTCTTGACACGGGCAAGAGCCATCCTTGCGCCCTCTATACACGCCGACCTCTTCATTGCATTAATACGCGGCACCGCGTCAAGGAATTGCTGCACCAAGCTAAAATAACTCTTCGGCTCCGATCTCCCCGTCCACAGATGACCCATGACGTACTTCATGGCGAGTCCGGACAACCTATTCAGTTCGGCCTATTGAGCCAAACGATCGTCCACTGCCAGTGGACGCTCTGGATTGTGAAACTTCAACCAGAAAAGCTTTTCCACTTTGCGATCTTTTTGATCTCAAAAGTGTTCGGTCGCATCAGCAGCACTAGCTGCCAAATCCAGATAGGTATCCTCCACACTCCACATCCGGTCCAACGGAGCAAACTTCGGATCGCAAAATTTTCTTCGCAGCATGAAGGGCTTTCCAGCCGCAATCTATTTGGCCTGACGTAGCTCCTCCTTCGCAGCTCTCATCGCAGAGCGCGCGTCCTTGGCATCAGCAACGACCTTCTCTAGGTCCGTCTGTCTCGCCTGGTCTTCTTTCTCAAGAAGTCTGCAACGGTCTACAACACTCTAACTTTTCGGCCACCCCGGCCATCTCTTCCTTGCTTCGGCAATGAGCAGCCTGTTCGGCTCTCAGCTCTTCAAGGGCTTTCTTGGCAGCCGCATCACTTTTTCTGGCTTGTTCTTTAGCTCGGGCAAGTTCTGCCCTAAGACTCTCCACGGAGGTCGCACCATCTGCATCAAGCATACACATCATAAGACACTGGCATAAAAGTCTTTTTACCTAATGCCGCCTGAGGAGTCACATACCTTGAGCCTCATCAAGCCGCTTGTTGACAAGCGCGATGTCGGCATCTGCCACCTCCAGTTGCCGCTTTAGTTCGGCAAAATCATAAGTTCGGCTTGATTCCGGACACCCTGCAGCCTACGTTAAAAGGCGACATCTTAGACCTGGGATTATGATCCTCCGCGTGCCGTCATTTCTTGACGACGCGCAGAGTCTCAGGGGCTACTATCTACACAGGGCGCATCTTATTCATGCGCAAATGACAAAAGTGTACATTATCTAATGTACCTCAAAACCTGTCAGTAAACTTTTGACGGCCTCACGCAATCCGCTCTCTGCGGATGAGATCCTTTCAATCACCGTGCCCATCAATGCACGGTGCTCCTCCGAAATAGAAGCTCGCCCCAGCAGAACCTTTAGCTCCTCCGACCGAGCACCAGACGGTGCCGGACTTGTCCCATGACCTCTTTCTAAGGCCGGACGCGGAGAACCTCGGGGGGCCACATAGCTATCTTCCGCCCCTGCCGGATTCGGAGAAACCCTCCGCGACGACACCTCAGGGTCGCCCGCCTCGCTAGGCGGCACGGCAGGAGGAGGCGTCCCGCTCTCCATCATCTCCGGAAGGAGATCCCCCGAAGACGAGCTCTGCTGAGAAGGGCTGAGGTCCGAACTACAAGGTAAAAATTCGGTTAATCTTCTCAGATATAAAATCAAGGATTTCTCTCATCCCTCTAAAGGAAAATCTTTCTCTACTTACGGCTCGCTGGAGGGCTGATCCCCCTGAGGGCACAGTCCGGCCGAGGAACTCCCCGGCGTAGGACCCTCTGACGAGGATTTCTTCCCCCGCTTCGAGACCATGGTCTCCGGGTCGTCAGAGGCGGCTCTCTTCTTGCCCTTAGGAGAGGAATTGTTGTTTCCTCCCTTCGGAGTGGCCTCCTTCGAGGAGGCCATAGTTTCCTTGTCCTCCCCCTTGCTCCCCTCCAAAGGCATTATTTTCAACATCCTGACAAGCACAGGATCCGGCCTGGTTTCGGGAAGGGGAGCCGGACACCTGATCAGCTTTGCTTTTGCTATCCACTCCTGTTTAACAGGACAACACTTTTAAGGGCAAGTTTATTATACGGATAGCAGGTCCGGGCACAAGGTTACTTACTTGAGTATCTGGGAGATTGCAGCTTAGGCCTGCGTCCTTGGTTAAATCCGGACACACCTCTTGTGATCCGAAGAACAGTTCATACATCTCCGCGGGCGTTGCGCCCATGAAATTCTGGAGAGCTCGTGGTCCTTCTGGATTAAACTCCCACAGGCGAAGGGAGCGACGTTTGCCGGGCAATATTCGGCGAATCAGCATGACCTGTGTCACCTTGACCAGGCTGAGGTCTCCTTCCAAGAGATCTTTAATGCGGCCCTGCAACAAGGACACGTCTTTGGACAAACCCCAATCCAGCCCTTTGTTGACCCATGACGCTAGCCGTGGTGGTGGACCCGAGCGAAAGGCAGGAGGCGCCACCCACTTGGAGCCCCGGGGAGCGGTGATATAAAACCACTCTCGTTGCCACAAGCCTAGCTCCTCTTGAAAAGAGCACTCGGGCCATGGAGCATCAGCATTTTTGCTTATGACAGCGCCTCCGCACTCTGCATGCCGTCCCTTGATCATCTTCGGCTCCACTTTGAAGGTCTTGAGCCATAATCCGAAGTGAGGGGTGACACGGAGGAATGCTTCACACACAACGATAAACGAGGAGATATGGAGGATGGACTCCGGAGCTAAATCATGGAATTCCAGCCCGTAATAAAACAACAGTCCCCTCACAAAGGGATCCATCGGGAAGCCCAACCCTCGGAGGAAGTGAGACATGAACACCATGCTCTCACCAGGCTGGGGACTGGGAATAACCTGCCCTTGAGCAAGCAACCTATGTGAAATTTCACCGGTCAGGAACTTAGCCTCCCTCAACTTTAGCACGTCCTCCTCCGTGACGGAGGAGGGCGTCCACCGGCCTTGAAGGTCAGAACCGGACATTGTCGAAGTTCCGAAGCGCCTAAAATCTAGAGCCTGGGGTGTTGGAACTCGAGGCGACGGGCGAACTCGCTTGAGATTGAAAAAAGAAGTAAGGCCTTGGTCTCTTTATAAGAGGTTGAATACCAAGAGCCCTCCCCGTAACCGTTTGGGACTCGCCTTTAATCGAGGAAACATGCTGACGAGCACGATTGGGTTACCCACGTCCGTATTGATGAGAATCCCGTAAATAGGGCACACGATCTGTGCTTCGACGGGACGTGCCAAGGAAACCGCCTCGCAAAACGTGCTGAGGTGGAAAAGTAAAAACGATATGAGTAAAGAACTTGGCCGTAGTGTGATGACGCACTGCGGAATACGTCAGCAGATTTGATTTGTGTTAATATTATTCTCTCTATGGCAATATGTGGAAACTTATTTTGCAGATCCGGACACTATTCTTGGTGTTTACAATCTTCCATGAAGGACTTGGAGGAGGAACCCGCCTTGCAATGCCGAAGACAATCTGCGCGCCGGACTCGTCGTCATTGAAGCCTGGTTCAGGGGCTACTGAGGGAGTCCTGGATTAGGGAGTGTTCGGGTAGCCGGACTATACCTTCAGCCGGACTCCTGGACTATGAAGATACAAAATTGAAGACTTCGTCCCGTGTCCGGATGGGACTTTCCTTGGCGTGGAAGGCAAGCTTGGCGATGCGGATATTCAAGATCTCCTACCATTGTAACCGACTCTGTGTAACCCTAACCGTATCCGGTGTCTATATAAACGGGAGGGTTGTAGTCCGTAGGACAATCATCTTCATACACAATCATACCATAGGCTAGCTTCTAGGGTTTAGCCTCCTTGATCTCATGGTAGATCTACTCTTGTACTACCCATATCATCAATATTAATCAAGCAGGAGTAGGGTATTACCTCCATCGAGAGGGCCCGAACCTGGGTAAAAACATCATGTCCCTTGTCCCCTGTTACCATCTGGCCTTGACGCACAGTTCGGGACCCCCTACCCGAGATCCGCCGGTTTTGACACCGACACTGACCGCGACATCGGAATCGATCTCTGGGGTGATGTCCACAAGATGGACAGCGGCATCGGAATCGATCTCCGGGGTGATGCCAACAGGACGGGCCACGACATCGGAATCATCAAGGACGTCTACCGGCACCTGCACAACCCTAACATATTAGCAAGCACATTGCAAATAATCAAAAACCACAACTATGGTAATAAGCCATTATTTTTTACCTTGTGCAGCTCACCGGGGGATCTCATCCCTCTGGGGCCATCTCCTCGTCCTCGATGGGGGCCATCACCTTGCCAGGGGAATACTGCTTCTCAACGGCGACTATCTCCTCAAACTCGGTCTTGAGCCTCACATTGGTGGCAATCAGAGTTCCTGGGGTAGGCATGGTGGGGCCATTGCTGTTCTTCCAACTTTCTTTGAGGAGTTCGTCCGCCAACGTCCTCAACTCTTGGGCCAGTGCTTGTTTCTTGGAGTTATTCGTCTCCATGGGTTGGCCCGCCAACATGGTCAACTCGTTGGTCGGTGCTCGCTTCCTGGAGATCGCTGTCTCCAGTGGGTTGTCCGCCGGCAACTCTTTGCCTAGTGCTCCAGGATCCATCAATGAACTGGCAAACAAAAAGAAATAGAAAGGAAACCACAATCGCAATGAAAACAGGAAAAGAATAGGATGTGAGAATCGGGCGGTGCTTCGCAAAAAGAAGATTCTTGGAATGAAAATATAGCAGCATAACTGATTCGCCCACCTTTCCTTCGTTGGTACGGAAGAAAAATGGCAGAAGTGAGTAGCCTGGAGTGAGGTTTTCTTCAAGAAAGGGAAGAAAGGGCTTGAACGAGCGTTCCGGTGAAATGATGGTTGCTTCGTCCAGTCCAACTTGGAGGCCACCTTACCACTGCTGGTAAATGTGTGCGTTTTGTGATATGACGGGTCATGACGGCCACACCGGGGTGACAAGTGAGTCTCGACTGTAGCACCTCGCTGTGATTTGGTGGATGGCACGCGGGCCCGGATGCTTTGAAATGTCCCGCATGTAGATAGAGCGAATAGTCATATACTCCCTCCTTTCCGGTTTATAGGGCTCAATTCAAAAATTCACCAACCAAGGTAGATGGTGAGTGGTGGAATCCTTTTTGTAATTTGCAAAAGCACCCAATTAATGCTCTTGTTTTCTTCAAAAATGTATGTTTACCAATGTATTAATTGCAATGCATGCATGCATAAAGTACATGCATTAGTCAATTTTCTCTTAATACCTGCATGCAATTATTTAATGCACCTTGGAATCTGAACTTGTGATGGGGAACAACCAAATTGAGCCTTATAAAATGAAAAAACTAAGATTTTGAGATAAGCCCTATAAACCGGAAAGGAGGGAGTAGGAGTGCTCAATATTGTGCACCGCGACCAAGGCGGAGAGGAAAACGAGAGAACTACGTAATTAATGCATGAGTTTAATTAGGGTAGTTTTGTAAAGTACGAGATACATTTCTCCAATCGCAAAATTCCTTGGTTCATGAGATTTGAGATTTGAGCCCTATAAACAGGAAGGGAGGGAGTACTGCACACGGTGTAGTCTAGTCACTTGTTGAAATCTCTAGAAAGGCAAATACTCCTTTCCGTTTTACAGTGCTATACTACTCCCTCCGTCTAGGTGTGTAAGTCATCTTATGAAAACCAAATACGTAGTCCCAAAACACTTAGGCGCGGTGCATTAAATTCTACCTTGTTTCTTGACATATCAACCAATAAGAGATGAGAGGTGTGCATGCTTTTAATGACTTGCAATGGCTAGTTCATTGCATGCAATGCTATTAATTAGCAAATAAACATTGGTGACCCCAGGAGGAAACGGTGCTAAGCGCGTGGACCTATGCAGAATGAGTATCAACCAATGGATAATGGAGGTTAAATGATTAAACAATAACAATTTTTTCTCATGCAAGAGCCTGGCTAGTACTCCAAGGAACCGCACCACGCAAGCGTTCGCAACTGCCACGTTCGGGTTGCGCTTGGCTCTTCGCCTCTTCGAGAAGACGAACAATGATGTTACTCCTACTTCTACAGTATCGAATCCACTCCTGCATGTCCGTCCACCTCGTGCGGGAGGGATAGCGTGTAGCGAAAGCTTCTAATTACTGCTCCTGCCTTTGCGTCTATGACAGGTGGGCCCAACAGGTGGTTGGCCCTCCTGTCATGCAGCCAAAGGCAGGCGCAGTTAAGGCACCAGAGCTCAGTCCGTGAGGGAGAGGGCATTGTAGTAATCAAATTTCTCGGTCTTGTACGAGTTGATGAAGATAGGGGTTTCTTGCTTGCTAGGGTTGCTCACTACGTATATATAGGTCGGAGCCTCCGCGCTTGCTTGCTAGGGTTGCTCTATTCACACACTCTCATCCTCTCCAGATCTAAACAAGATAGGGGTAGTAACACTGTCTTTCTCCCTTCAAAAAACACTGGCTTTCTATCCTCACCACTGGTTACAGATCCGGACGTATCCCCCTCGTTCGAAACCGCCTTAGCACTACTTCCCCAGCTCGCTACGTTGCTGCATGTGCATCATTTTCTACCTCTCAGCCCCTCTCGATCGGATGATCCAACGTCACATTTTTTTCTTCTATTGTTGGAGGTAAAGCTACTTCACGGAGTCGAATCTTGTACTACTTGGTTCAAACAAGAAATAAAGTGGGCGTGGGGGAATTTAGTACGTACATCGGACTTGGTACAAACAGGAAGGAAAGTGGGTGAAAGTAGTACAGATTGGTCATCCAACCGGTCTCTTGGTCGAAAAGGGAAATACAGGGGTAACGCTGTACACAGTGGTATGACCAGGACTAGATTTGCTATCCACACATAGGAGTAGGTGGCTAGAGTGAACAAAAATGGGACCAACCCAGATATGTTTCTTGGATGTTTGTTTCTTGGGGCAACAAACTATGAATCACCACTTTATGCCCCTGTTTACGTACATGGTGCTGGACTGCTGGTGCACCCACTGTCCCATGCCCTTATACCAAATATTTAGGCTCCGTTCGGAATAAAGGGGCAGAAAACATAGGTCTTGATGAAAAATAGAGGAATAGGAAAGGAATGTAGGTATAAAACTTTGGAACAGCGAACCAGAGGAAACTCTCAAGAGAATGTGTTCGGATGGACTACGAAATGTATAGTTTTGTTTTTTTAGAGTAGCATGCTTGGCAGTATGAGATGCTATTTGTTTATTCAGCTGCACAGTGACTACTCTTGTCCTCACCTCATGTACCACACATAGGTTGATTTTTTTATTCCGGCAACACAGCACAACAACTTGTCTAACGCATGGCAGCGAGCGCCTGCCTCGGGCTTCCACCCAAAAAATGAGCAGTGCGTGGATGTTTCTAATCCTATGGAATCAGTACTACCAGACCAGCTTTCCTATGAAACACTATTCACCTTTCCCGTGTTCCGAACGATTGGAAGGGAAAGAATACCGTAGGAATTGTGTTCCTACGGAAATCCTGCACCAAACCTGTGAACCGAACGCAGCCTTAGTTGTTCTTAATCTAATGTCCCTGGTAAAAATGAAGCCATGCCACTGTTATAAGCCATGACAAGTTTAGCCAAATGTTTTTGCCTGTAATTGTTTGAGACTCTGACTGTTTCCTCTGCCTTTTTGTGCAAACAGGGATATCCAATTCACCTGGTTGCTGTTGTGACCTTTTGGTGCACTGCACAAAACTCTTCTTAAAAGAAGTGCCTTTTGTGCTGTTTAACTGGAATGTCAGAATGGAACAGTTGGTTCATTTTGGTGGAACTGCACAAAGGGAGATCTGTGTTCCAATCCTCATCATCCATATTGGCGCCATAACCTTCCTTTAGGTAAGAATGATATTTAATGCATGTGTTCATCTCTATTTTCCGACTGCCATGAGAAAATAATGCTGTTTTTTACTAGTACACTTGTACTCCCTCACTGACAAAACCAATTCTGAATTAGAAGGCCAATCATGTACTTGGTTTCACCAACTGGTGAGGATAAAGAGAAACAGAGCATGAAGAGGAAGAAGAAGAAGAATAAACAGTGCCAAGGCGATCTTGCTGAAGCCAGAGGCCTCAGTCGAGGCCATTCAAGGGCTCCGGCAACGACTACCTTACATGTGAGACGATCTTCCAGGGAGCCCTTCCACTTCTGCTGTCTCACTTAATTAATTAGGAGTACTTAAGTACCACTAATTTATTACTGCCTAATTTTCCTGTTGGAGTTAAAAAAATCTTTAGTAGGACCCTATGCTGAATCATGTACGTGTGTATGTTTGTCTATGGAGGTGAATCATGTAGTGGAGCAGGGAGGGAATATTATTACTGTCATGACATAATAGTGCTATTTTTTGCATGTCAATTTATTGCCATTGGTTCAATGAGGCAATGTTTTGCGTATTGTCCATCATGAATTTGATGCTACTAGTTGAGTAATATGCTAATGTCTTCCTATCCTTTCTCACTAAGCTAATGAAGGTTTCACCTTGTTCCTACTTGTGCAAACAGGGATCATGTTGTGCCAATCATACATTAAATGGAACTACACAAGACAATACAATGAACTGTATCCCAGCCAGTGCTTTAACTCTGCTGGAAGTTCTTGATAATCTTTCGATATAATCTCAGCACTGGTAAACAAGAGTGATTTCAACCATACATTTGAAGTGCACAAAAATATATACTATTGTGTGATTCTAGTGAGTGCTTTATCATCTCTTATGGGACTACATGAATAAGCTTTTTTTCTCAGGTTGGTACGGGCCTAAGGCCTTCATCCATATTAGTTTGCTGTCATCTCTATTTGTATCGTGCTACTGTCATGAGAAACTCCTTTATCTTTGCACGTGAAAGTTTTGCAACCTATGATAAATGGCAATGCTTTGAGTGTTGAGTTGAGCTAATTGGCATTGATTAAATAAACTAATACCTCTCTTTAAGCAAGACTACTATGTTGCTAACTTTACCCATTAAGATAATGAGGATGCTTCTATTTGTTAGTGTATGTTTCATAAACTAGTCCCACTATTACAGTAATCTCACTCTCTCAATATATGTGCCAATAGGGATGCTCGATTTTGGTGGAACTGCAAAAAAACTTTGGGTGCTTCATTGCCTCGACAGCTTCCGTCCTTTCCTGTCAGTCGCTAAACTCCGCATGCTTTCTTCCTTTGCTGTCAGTCGCTTGGCTTATCTCGGCCTACAGTCAAAGGAAATAGTAATTGATATGCTACCTGACACAGGTTGGTACTGATCTTTATCCTGATTATTGTGCATGTCATATGTATTGGTAATTTGGTATTTTGCTACTGTTTGCCAATTTCATAAAGGAGTATTTTGGAGCCTGAACTCGCAGGCAAATCATTACATCGGGTGATTTCAGTAGAACTGCACAAAATGATCAGATGGACAGGTACTTATGCTGCTGCTATGTACTCCAAAGTTCACTTAGACAAGCATCGATGTTGACAAGAAGTGCCTATATTCATTCGAGTATCAACCGGCGTCAACCAATTGTCAAGGCTAAGAGTTCAAAGGACAACATGAAATCCACAAAGCACATAAGAAGAAGATTGAAATATGTCAGAAAATCAAGAAACTCCGGAGTAATAGTGTTGGATTATATCCAGACGGCTAAGAATCTGGCAGACCCTTTTACGAAAGGGCTATCACAGACGATGTTGACAAGAAGTGCCTATATTCATTCGAGTATCAACCAGCGTCAACCAATTGTCAAACTCCAAGTATTAGGAGAGTGCACGCCAAAAATATTGCTTGGTGCATAGCCCAGAAAAACGCAGTCCAGTCTTTGGTCCCAACTTGTGCCTTTTGGTTATCGGCACATGTGGTAGCGAACTATATGGCATGGAGTCTAAAGATTCCAGACAAGTTGGTTGACGTGTATATTCATCTGGCACTTAATCAATTTGCACGCCAAGGATGCTCCATTTCAGTTGAACTGCACAAAAAATTTGGGTGGTTCATTTTCTCAACCGCTTCCTTTCTCGTCTGCAATGTAGAATTTTGGCGAGATACAGGACCAAGATGAGCCAGTAAACTGGTTCGATGAAAGTAGTGGCCAAGTTGCTCAAACCTCCCTCGGCACAAGGCCACTATTTGAGGATAAACGTACAAGCAAAGTTCAGATTGTCTGTGCTGCCTCTTATGTACTCGAAAGTTTACTCGTACAAGAAGTAATTTTAGCAAGAAGTACCTCCAATTGAACACCATTTACCACTCTGTACCCTAGGTAATTAAATTCGTCCATGGATCAAATTGGCTGTGATCTCAATCATTTGGATGCATAAACATACTGAACATGTGTATATCTGAATCTTTTTGTAAATTATGTATGAATATTGTCATGTGATCTATCAATCATTTGGATGCATAGATATGCTGAGCTTGTGTATATATGAATCTTTTGAGTTGTTGATTGTGAATGTTGGCTATGGATATGAACGTGTCCTGTGAACTTGAGTTTGATATGAATGTTTAACTTTTCTGTTGTATTTGTGTGTGAACTTGTTAGTATGCCTACTGTGGGGTATAAAACGCAGGTCTCTTATAAAAGTAATGCTGTGTCCAATTTATGTTTTCCCTTCTAACCACATTATATATATTTATATTATTACTATTATCGTATATTTTATAGAGACTTATATATACATTATAAAAACATCCCAACTTATAAAAGTAAATGTTTAACGGAAGTCGGCAAGGAAAATCCTGGTTATTTTTGACTCACAGGCAAGGAAAATCTTGGTTGTTTTTGACTCACAGGCAAGGAAAATCCTGGTTGTTTTTGACTCACACGCCAGGAAAATCCTAGTTGTTTTTGACTCACACGCAAGGAAAATCCTGGTGATTGCGAAGATTTTAAGGACCAATTTAATAATAACGCGCTCATTTTTATTTTGAGCAATAACTCGCTAATTTCTTAACTATATATAGAAAAAATGTGCCTCTAGGTTAAATATATGCCACATTTTTGCAGGCTGACATGTCGGCCAATAGGTCGAAGCCTACGCAGGGCGTTGTCAACTTGGTCAACAAATGATTGTGTCATCCACAGCCATTGGATTTATATCCAACGGCCGGCATGCACCTTCAATCTCTCGTCTTCTTCCTCCAGCGTCGCCGGGACCGCCTGGTCTGTCCTCCGGCGGCTAGCGGCTCTGCTTAGCACGCATCGCTGCGAAGCGCTACCCCACCGCCGGCCAGGCTATCCCTCCACCCCTCGACACCTCATGTTATTCTCCACAGACTACAGCCCCACGCCGCAACAGAACCAATTATAACCCTTCTCCTCCTCTCAATCTGCGACTCCACTGCCGCGTTTTCCCATCTCCGAGTCGTTCCCGTCTGGGGCCTCGCCGTCGTCCACCGCCTCGCTGCGTTCGGTGCGGCATGGTCAACAAACGAGAGTCATCGGAAGAGGAATTTACGTGGAGAGCCTGACGGCTGGGACCCACGAGGTCCATGGTCGCACGCAAGGAAAGTTCCTCCTTATTAAGCTGAAAAAAAATGTTTCCTCCACCTGACAGCTGGGACCCACCGACTGTATCTTCGCACGGAAGGAAGTGCCTCCTTGTTTTGCGAAAAAAATTATTCATCCCGTTGACAGCTGGGACCCATCGGATTTGGTGACTGACTTGTGGGCCTACTAAGTGGACGTGTACGCACGAATTTGTCAACTTAATCAACAAATGATTCTAGCAGCTGGACCATTGGATGTTAATCCAACAGCCGTGCTCCTTCTTCAACCTCTTTTCTTGCTCCTGTCTCCCGTGGGCGGCACCATGGCTGTGCTGCCGCGCACCCGAACCAGTGAAGTTTCCCACTCCTTTCCATCTGCGACTCCACTGCAGCTTAATAAATAGTAACGTCTAACTGAGCCAGTTAGTTAGATGCATACACTTGGTGTAGTAGGATCTTTATTTAGTTTGATGCATACACTTGTTCTTTTTTGGTAGCCCTTTTGTAATGATGGCTAATGTTTGGTTTGGAAGAGAGAGCTGCGTCTTCACTCTTCTGGCCTGCTTACTGCTTCTGTTGCACCCCCAGCCCTGGTTGCTGCTCCTGTTTTCAATGTACAATCAGTAGTATATTTCGTCTGTTGGTTGAATAAATGTGTTGTTAGAACGACAAACACAATGTTTTGGAAGTCGTTGCACGGGTCGATCCTTTAGTGCCCCGTACCGTACGTAGCGCATACTATTTATCGTACGGAACACATTTTTTTAAAACTCGGAACACATTTGCCACTTGTTGATAAGATGCAGCCCACTGATGAAGGCCCAATAGAGAAGCCCATAATTAACTGGAAGGGAGGCTCTCACATGAATCCGGCCCAGGTACATGCTCATGGTCCCCTAAACATAAATAAGTAAATAAATAAATAAATAAAGCTAAATGCTCATGCACCAGTTCTATGAGAAAATAGGTAGCCCAGTATTTCTTTTTGAAGAATACCCAAGCTAGGCCTATTTATTTTCTTCGAATTACTGGGCTGCAAATCTTTCAAGACGAGGAGGGATGCATTCCGACCTGGCTTAAGAGTATGGTCAATGTCTGTTAAAAGTAATATCAAAAGGGGTTGAAAATTCCAAAAAATTTATAGCAAATGGGATATAAGTTTCTTTTTTTTGTTTTTGTTCTTCACTGATATCTTATATGTATTTCATTGGATTTAACATGACATAGTACTAATTTATTTTACTATGGTTATTAATTTTTGGATTAATAATATTTCGTTCCCCAGCAAAAATTTGTGAATTTTCAAAATTTTCCACATATTTAGTTAATTTTTTGACCCTGGTACTGACCAGAAAATGGCCAGCAATTCTAAAAATGGAAAACGGGCTGCAATAAATTCCGCATGAATTAGAAAATGAGTAAAAATTATAAAAATAATAACAAATGGGCTGTACACGCCACGGATTTTGAGGCTGACTTGTTTACACAAGGCTTTGTCAGTGAACACACGATTCTAGCAGCAGTTAGTGTTGGATGTCCATCCAACGGCCGACGTGCTTCTTTAATCTCTGATCTTCCTGCTCCAGCCGCCTAAACTAGCGCCGGCGGGACTGCCTGCTCCCTCCTCTTGTGGCCCGCTGTGATGCCGCGCAGGCTTCCCCGACCCACCCTACTCCCTCTGCTGGCCTGGCCGCACGCAATCAACTGCCTCCTTATTACGTGAAAAAATGATTCCTCCCACTGACATCTGGGGCGCACTGGTTGGGAGGCTGACCTGTGGGCCTACTAAGTTGACGCGTACGCAGGACTTGTCAACTTAGTCAACAAACGATTCTAGCAGCAGTAACCGTTGGATTTGAATCGAACGGTCCTGCTGCTTCTTCAATCGCTGCTCTTCTTGCACCAGCCGCCCAAACCAGCGCTGGGGAGACCGCCTGCTCCTGCCTCCAGTGGCCGGCTGTGCTGCCGATGAGGCCTCATCGCCCCCTACTACTCCCACCGCTAGCCAGGCCCTGCGGCGACGGCAGCCTCACACCGCAGCCGAACCAGCGAACCCTCGTACTCCTCTCTGCGTGGGCATCCACTGCCGCGTCTTCCCCTGCTCTGCGTCGTCCCCTTCCTAGGCCTCACCATCGTCCACCGCCTTGGTGCTCTCGGCGCGGCGTGGTCAACGTGGTCAACGATATTCCATCAGAAGAGTACTGTACGTGGAGAGGTTGACAGCTGGGTCCACGGCCACAGCCTAGTTTTTTTTGTGATTTTCCAACTAAGTCACTTTGTCAGGCCTGTTGGGCTGCAAATCTTTCAAGACGAGGAGGAGAGCTTTCATTCGGCTGGCCGAGAAAATGGCCCATCAGTAATGTGAAATGGGCTGTACATTTTTAAAACACATCAAACCGGCAATTAGTTCCAAATATCTTTTTTTCATTTCGAGATTTGAAATTACATTAATTTTTATGCGTGGAGAATTTGTTGGATTTTATATTGATATACATTTATTTTTAAAATCAGTTTGAATGTGAGTCGAAATTTCAGGATTAAAAACAGTTTGGACCGCACCGAAATATGCAAAATTTCGTATAATTTTTTAACCATGGCCACAATATGGGCTGTAATGCTAACAAAAAGAATATGGGCTCCAAAAAAACCTTAATAATTAGCAAATGGGATGTATAATTATTAGAAATAATGGCAGATGGGCTGTATGCTGTTTCCCACAGATTTGAGGCTTTCCTAAAAAAAGGTTGACGCACAAGCAGTGACTGTTGGATGGCCATCCAACGGCCGTCGTGCTTCTTCAATCTCTGCTCTTCCTGCTCCAGCCGCTCAAACAGGCACCGGCGGGACTGCCTGCTCCCTCCTCCCCGCGGCCGGCTCTGCTGCCGCGCAGGCCTCACCGCCCCACTGTACTCCCATCGCTGGCCTAGCCATCCCTCTACTCACCCACACATGTTGTTATTCTCCGGCGACGGCGAGGCCTCGTACAGTCGTACTCCCCTCCGCGTGGGAAATAGCTTCCAAGTCTTCCCTGCCTCCGTGTCGTTCCCTTCCTAGGCCTCGCCGTCGTCCACCGCCCTGGTGCTCTCGGCGCAGCCTGGTCAACGTGGTCAACAACCGACATGCATCTGAAGCGGACTTTACGTGGAGATGCCGACAGCTGGGTCCACGGCCGCATGCAAGGAAATGCCTCCTTATTACGCACAAAATAATGATTTCTCCACCTGACATGAGGGACCCACCGAAAGGGCCATTGTATTTCGCGAAAAAACGTAACCGCCGCTGACAACTCGGACCCACCAGCTATATCTTCGCGCGCAAGGAAGTGCCTCCTTATTATGCACAAAAAAATGAATACCCCTGCTAGCTGGGACCCACCTTGGTGGGAGGCTAACTTGTGGGCCTACTAAGTTGACGGGGACGGAGGGCTTTGTCAACTTAGTCAATATGCACGATTCTAGCTCCAGTGACCGTACGATGTCCATCCAACGGCCGTAGTGCTTCTTCAACCTCTGGTCTTCTTGCTCCAGCCGCCCAACCCAGCGCCGGTCGTGCCTCGTGCTCCTGCCTCCCGTGGCCTGCTGCGCTGCGGCGGAGGCCTCACCGGAACCAACTACTCCCACCGCTGGCCAGGCCATCCCTCTACTCACCCACACCCCCTGTTATTCTGCGGCGACGGCAGCCTCACACCGCAGCGAACCAGTGAACCCTTGTACTCCTCTACGCCTGGGCATCCACTGCCGCGTCTTCCCCGGCTCCGCGTTGTCCCCTTCCTAGGCCTCGCCGTCGTCCACCGCCCTGGTGCTCTCGCCGTGGCGTGGTGAACGTGGTCAAGGAACGACTTCCATCGGATGTGGACTGTACATGGAGAGGCTGACAGCTAGGTCCACGGCCGCAGCTAGGAAGTGCCTCCTTATTACGTGCAAAATAATTATTCCTCCACCTGACAGCGGGGACCCACCGGACGGGCCACTGTATTTCGCCCCCCTGACTGCTGGGACCCACCAGCTACATCTTCGCAGGCAAGGAAGTGCCTGACAGTCGGGACCCACCTGGTCGAAGCGTACGTAGCGTTGTCATTCTGGTCGCGAACGTGTACGTACATATATACTGGTGGATGTAGAGAACCGCACGTGTCGTAGTAGAGGCAGCCAGGGTGCAAGAAAGAAAATACAGCCACGTATGTGTACATACGGGCGGGGTCTCAACGCCTACTCGCGCATACGTACGGCGAGGGCTCGTTGACATGGCTGGGTCGGAACGGAGAAACAGCGTCGTCGTCGTGTTCATGGGGAGGCAACGGAATGCATGGTCGTGTTCATCGGGAGGGCTTGGATGGAACAGGTGATGGAAACGAGGCCTGGCGTACCGCAGAACGGAGGAAACGGACCTCCTACGGTCGAAACGGGGGTCCTGTTGATCGGGAGGGGTGTGGCGTACCGCAAAACGGAGGAAACAGACCTCCTACGGTCGAAATGGGGGTCCTGTTGATCGGGAGGGGTGTGGCGTACCGCAAAACGGGACTCCACGGGATACTATTCGTCTCCACCATGGACCCCCTCCAGCCTCCACGAGCTACTGTTCATCCACCGTCGACCTCCTCCAGCCTCCACGGGCTCCTGTTCATCCAGCCTCCACCGTGCGATACTCCACCGGCTACTGTTCAACCACCCCTCCACCGTCTACTGTTCATCCAGCCCTCCACACCACGGGGCCCTGTTCAACCACCCCTCCACGGGCACCCCTCCGCCGTCTACTATTCATCCAGCCCTCCACACCACGGGGTCCTGTTCAACCACCCCTCCATGGCCACCCCTCCACCGTCTACTATTCATCCTGCCCTCCACACCACGGGGTCCTGTTCATCCACACCTCCACGGGCACCCCTCCACCGTCTACTGTTCATCCAGCCCTCCACCACACCATGGGGTCCTGTTCATCCAGAGGCAACGCCACCGCTCACTGTTCATCCAAACCCCCCCGCAACGCTCACTGTTCATCCCATCGATCGACTTTAGTTAGCAGCAGTAGCCAAGGAATCGCTCGATCGGGTTCAGTTAACAGCCATCGATCGATCGCTCGGGTTCAGTAACGCGTATCCTGCAGTGCAATCGCTCGGGTTCAGTTAGAGCCCAACGCCTCGCTCGGGTTCAGTTAGAGCCAACGCCTCGCACACACGTGCGTACGTGTACGAGAGAAACGCGCATCGCTCGACCCCCGACCTCCCACCGTAACCGGGAACTCCCCGAAATTTTCCTCCCCCTCGCTTCTACCATGGTTTTTTCCGTCATGGACGGCCCAAAGAATGTCATGCAGCTGCGTCTCCGGCTCGCCCAGGATGAAAAACCCATTTTCTGTCATGATTTTTTTGTCATAGAAGTAGGAGCCCACCACATCTATGATGATATCGGGTTTTGTCACAATTATCGTCATAGAAGTGTCGTATGTATGACAGAAAAAAAATTCGTTCGGCCCAAAATGTCACGGATGTGTCTTTTTTTGTAGTGCAAGTCCTAATCCAACTAGGAAAGGGGGGAGTCCTACTCCCTCCTGGCGCGCCCTCCTCCCTGGACGGCCGCACCCCCCTTGCTCCTTTATATACGGGGGCAGGGGGCATCCCAAAGAGACAACAATTGATCCGTTTGATCTTTTAGCCGTGGGCGGTGCCCCCCTCCACCATAGTCCACCTCGATAATACTGTAGCGGTGCTTAGGCGAAGCCCTGCGTCGGTAGAACATCAACATCGTCACCACGCCGTTGTGCTGATGAAACTCTCCATCAACACTCGGCTGGATCGGAGTTCGAGGGACGTCATCGGGCTGAACGTGTGCTGAACTCGGAGGTGCCGTGCGTTTGGTACTTGATCGGTCGGATCATGAAGACGTACGACTACATCAACCGCGTTGTGCTAACGCTTCCGCTTTCAGTCTACGAGGGTACGTGGACAACACTCTCCCCTCTCATGCCTATGCATCACCATGATCTTGCGTGTTCGTAGGAAAATTTTGAAATTACTACGTTCCCCAACATAATCCTCAAGTTACGGACCCAGTCCGTGTAATTGCTACCATCAGCTTTCAACTTTGCTTTCTCAAGGAACGCATTAAAATTTAACGGAACAACAGCACGGGCCATCTATCTACAACAACATAGTCAAGCAAAATACTATCAGGTACTAAGTTCATGATAAATTTAAGTTCAATTAATCATATTACTTAAGAACTCCCACTTAGATAGACATCTCTCTTATCATCTAAGTGATCACGTGATCCAAATCAACTAAACCATAACCGATCATCACGTGAAATAGAGTAGTTTTCAATGGTGAACATCACTATGTTGATCATATCTACTATATGATTCACGTTTGACCTTTTGGTCTCAGTGTAACGAGGCCATATCTACATATGCTAGGCTCGTCAAGTTTAACCTGAGTATTCTGCGTGTGGAAAACTGGCTTGCACCCGTTGTATAAGGACGTTGAGCTTATCACACCCGATCATCACGTGGTGTGTCGGCACGACAAACTTTGGCAACGGTGCATACTCAGGGAGAACACTTGTACCTTGAAATTTTTAGTGAGAGATCATCTTATAGTGCTACCGTCAATCAAAGTAGAATAAGATGCATAAAGGATAAACATCACATGCAATCAATATAAGTGATATGATATGGCCATCATCATCTTGTGCCTTTGATCTCCATCTCCAAAGCACCGTCATGATCACCATCGTCACCAGCGCGACACCTTGATCTCCATCGTAGCATCGTTGTCGTCTTGCCAACTATTGCTTCTACGACTATCGCTACCGCTTAGTGATAAAGTAAAGCAATTGCAGGGCGATTGCATTGCATACAATAAAGCGACAACCATATGGCTCCTGCCAGTTGCCGATAACTCTGTTACAAAACATGATCATCTCATACAATAAAATATAGCATCATGTCTTGACCATATCACATCACAACATGCCCTGCAAAAACAAGTTAGACGTCCTCTACTTTGTTGTTGCAAGTTTTACGTGGCTGCTTGATATGTCTCCAACGTATCTATAATTTTTGATTGCTCCATGCTATATTATCTACTGTTTTGGACTATATTGGGCTTTATTTTCCAATTTTATATTATTTTTCGGACTAACCTATTAACCGGAGGCCCAGCCCAGAATTGCTGTTTTTTTGCCTATTTCAGTGTTTCGAAGAAACGAAATATCAAACGGAGTCCAAATGGAACAATCCTTTCTTGAACGTGATTTTCTTCCCGAATATGACCCAGGAGACTTGGACCCTACGCCAAGGAAGCTTCGAGGTGGGCACGAGGTAGGGGGCCGTGCCCTACACCCCCAGGCGCGCCCCCACCCTCATGGGCCCACCGAAGGTCCACCGACGTACTTCTTCCTCCTATATATACCTACGTACCCCCAAACGAACAGATACAGAGCCAAAAACCTAATTCCACCACCGCAACTTTCTGTATCCACGAGATCCCATCTTGGGGCCTGTTCCGGAGCTCCGCCGGAGAGGGCCGTCATCACGGAGGGCTTCTACACCATCATAGCCTCTCCGATGAAGTGTGAGTAGTTTACCTCAGACCTTCGGGTCCATAGTTATTAGCTAGATGGCTTCTTCTCTCTTTTTGGATCTCAATACAATGTTCTCCCCCTCTCTCGTGGAGATCTATTCGGTGTAATCTTCTTTTTGCGGTGTGTTTGTTGAGACCGATGAATTGTGGGTTTATGATCAAGTCTATCTATGAATAATATTTGAATCTTTTCTGAATTCTTTTATGTATGATTGGTTACCTTTTCAAGTCTCTTCGAATTATCCATTTGGTTTGGCCAACTAGATTGGTAGTTCTTGCCATGGGAGAAGTGCTTAGCTTTGGGTTCGGTCTTGCGGTGTCCTTTCCAAGTGACAGAAGGGGCAGCAAGGCACGTATTGTATCGTTGCCATCGAGGATAACAAGATGGGGTTTATTTCATATTGCATGAATTTATCTCTCTACATTATGTCATCTTGCTTAAGGCGTTACTCAGTTTTTAACTTAATACTCTAGATGCATGCTGGATAGCGGTCGATGAGTGGAGTAATAGTAGTAGATGCAGAATTGTTTTGATATACTTGTCGCGGACGTGATGCCTATATACATGATCATACCTGGATATTCTCATAACTATGCTCAATTCTTTCAATTGCTCAATAGTAATTTGTTCACCCACCGTAGAATACTTATGCTCTTGAGAGAAGCCACTAGTGAAACCTATGGCCCCCGGGGTCTATTCTCATCATATCAATCTCCATCACTTTAATCTTGCTTTGCTTTTTTACTTTGCCTTTTTTACTTTTCACTTTGCATCTCTATATCAAAAATACCAAAAATATTATCTATCATCTCTATCAGATCTCACTCTCGTAAGTGACCATGAAGGGATTGACAACCCCTAATCGCGTTGGTTGCGAGGAGCTATTGCTTTTGTGTAGGTACGAGGGACTTGAGCGTGGCCTCCTACTGGATTGATACCTTGGTTCTCAAAAACTGAGGGAAATACTTACGCTACTCTGCTGCATCATCCTTTCCTCTTCGGGGAAATCCAACGCAAGCTCAAGAGGTAGCAAGAAGAATTTCTGGCGCCGTTGCCGGGAAGTCTACACAAAAAGTCAACATACCAAGTACCCATCACAATCCCTATCTCCCGCATTACATTAGTTGCCATTTGCCTCTCGTTTTCCTCTCCCCCACTTCACCCTTGCCATTTTATTCGCCTTCTCCTTCTCCTTCTCCCTCTCCTTCTCTTTTTCCGTTTGCCTTTTTCTCGCTTGCCTTTTGTTTGCTCGTGTGTTGGATTGCTTGTTTGTCGTGATGGCTCAAGATACTACCAAATTGTGTGACTTCACCAATACCAATAATAATGATTTCCTTAGCACTCCGATTGCTCCCCTTGCCAATACTGAATCTTGTGAAATCAATACCGCTTTGTTGAATCTTGTTATGAAAGATCAATTCGCCGGCCTTCCTAGTGAAGATGTCGCTACTCATCTGAATAGCTTCGTTGATTTATGTGATATGCAAAAGAAAAAAAATGTTGATAATGATGTCGTTAAATTGAAGCTATTTCCTTTTTCGCTTAGAGATTGTGCTAAAGCTTGGTTTTCGTCTTTGCCTAAAAATAGTATTGATTCTTGGAACAAGTGCAAAGATGCTTTTATCTCTAAGTATTTTCCTCCCGCTAAGATCATCTCTCTTAGAAACGACATTATGAATTTTAAGCAACTTGATCATGAACATGTTGCACAAGCTTTGGAGAGAATGAAATTAATGATACGTAATTGCCCTACTCATGGTTTTGAACTTATGGATGATTATACAAAATTTTTATGCCGGATTGAATTTTGCTTCTAGAAATCTTTTAGATTCGGCCGTGGGAGCCACTTTTATGGAAATCACTTTAGGAGATGCTACTAAACTCCTAGATAATATTATGGTTAATTATTCTCAATGGCATACTGAAAGATCTTCTAATAAAAAAATGCATGCGATAGAAGAAATCAATGTTTTGAGTGGAAAGATGGATGAACTTATGAAATTATTTGCTACGTGTTTCTTCTGATCCTAATGATATGCCTTTGTCTACTTTGATTGAGAATAATAATGAATCTATGGATGTGAATTTTGTTCGTAGGAATAATTTTGGTAACAACGCATATAGAGGGAATTTTAATCCTAGGCCTTATCCTAGTAATCCTTCTAATAATTATGGAAATTCCTACAACAACTCTTATGGAAATTATAATAAGATGCCCTCTGAATTTGAGAATAGTGTTAAAGAGTTTATGAATTCACAAAAGAATTTTAATGCTTTACTTGAATAGAAATTACTTAAAGTTGATGATTTGGCTAGGAACGTTGATAGAATTTCTCTTGAGGTTGATTCTTTAAAGCTTAGATCTATTCCTCCTAAGCATGATATCAATGAGTCTCTCAAAGCCATGAGAATTTCCATTGATGAGTGCAAGGAAAGAACCGCTAGGATGCGTGCTACGAAAGATGCCTTTATTAAAGCGTGTTCTTCCAATTCCTATGGAAATCAAGATGAAGATCTAAAAGTTATTGATGTGTCACCTATCAAATCTTTGTTTTTCAACATGAATCGTGATGAAACTGAATATGATCTTCCTTTACCTAGAAGGCATTCCAAAAATTCGTAGTATTTGGATCTTTATGATGAAATTGATGAAAGTGGGATTGAAAGAAATAAAAATCTAGATGTTGCTAAACCCACTATATTGGATTTCAAGGAATTTAATTATTAAAGTTGCTATTTAATTGATTGTATTTCCTTGTTGCAATCCGTGCTAAATTCTCCTCATGCTTATAGTCAAAAGAAAGCCTTTACCGAACATATTGTTGATGCCTTGATGCAATCCTATGAAGAAAAACTTGAGTTGAAAGTCTCTATCCCTAGAAAAATCTATGATGAGTGGGAACCTACTATTAAAATTAAAATTAAAGATCATGAGTTTTATGCTTTGCGTGATTTGGGTGCTAGTGTTTCTACTATCCCCAAAACTTTATGTGATTTGCTTGACTTCCGTGATTTTGATGATTGCTCTCTAAATTTGCATCTTGCGGATTCCACTATTAAGGAACCTATGGGAAGAATTAATGATGTTCTTATTGTTGCAAATAGGAATTATGTGCCCGTAGATTTCATCGTTCTTGATATAGATTGCAATCCTTCTTGCCCTATTATTCTTGGTAGACCTTTCCTTAGAACAGTTGGTGCGATTATTGATATGAAGGAAGGGAATATTAGATTCCAATTTCCATTAAAAAAGGGCATGAAACACTTTCCTAGAAACAAAATAAAATTGCCATATGAAACTATCATGAGAGCCACTTATGGATTGCCTACCAAAGATGGCAATACCTAGATCTATCCTCGCTTTATGCCTAGCTAGGGGTGTTAAACGATAGCGCTTGTTGGGAGGCAACCCAATTTTATTTTTAGTTTTTTGTGTTAGGGAATAAATAACCCATCTACCTTCTGTTTGGATGTGATTTTGTGTTTTAGTTATTGTTTGTGCCAAGTTAGACCTATTGGATCTTCTTGGATGATAGTTATTTGATCCTGCTGTAATTTCCAGAAACTTTGCGTTCAGTTCCCGAATTGTTAAAAATCATCAGAACGTGATAAAATACTTATTCCAATTTCTGCTGATCAATAAACAAATTGTCTAGGTCGTCTAATTTTGGTAGAATTTTTTGGGTTCCAGAAGTTTGCGTTAGTTACAGATTACTACAGACTGTTCTGTTTTTGACAGGTTCTGTTTTTCGTGTGTTGTTTTCTTATTTTTGTGAATCTATGGCTAGTAAAATAGTTTATAATCCATAGAGAAGTTGGAATACAGTAGGTTTAACACCAATATAAATAAAGAATGAGTTCATTACAGTACCTTGAAGTGGTCTTTTGTTTTCTTTCTCTAACGGAGCTCATGAGATTTCTATTGAGTTTTGTGTTGTGAAGTTTTCAAGTTTTGGGTGAATTCTTTTGATGGATTATGGAACAAGGAGCGGCAAGAGCCTAAGATTGGGGATGCCCATGCATCCCCAAAGATAATCCAAGGACACCAAAAAGTTAAAGCTTGGGGATGCCCCGGAAGGCATCCCCTCTTTCGTCTACTTCCATCGGTAATTTACTTGGAGCTATATTTTTATTCACCAACATGATATGTGTTTTGCTTGGAGCGTCTTGTATTATTTGTGTCTTTGTTTTTTAGTGTTCCAAATTCATCCTTGCTGTACACACCTTTTGGGAGAGCCATACATGAATTGGAATTTGATAGAATACTCTATGTGCTTCACTTATATCTTTTGAGCTATGTAGTTTTGCTCTATGTGCTTCACTTATATCTTTTTTAGCGTTATGATTTTGCTCTATGTGCTTCACTTAGATCTTTTAGAGCACGGTGGTGGTTTGTTTTAAAGAAACTATTGATCTCTCATGCTTCACTTAGATTATTTTGAGAGTCATAATAGCATGGTAATTTGCTTAATAATAATATGCTTGGTGTTCAAGATTTGTGAAACTTTCTTTTGAGTGCGTTGAATACTAAGAAAATATTGAGACTTGATAATTGTTTTGAGATATAAAGATGGTGATATTAGAGTCATGCTAGTTGAGTAGTTGTGAATTTGAAAAATTCTTGTGTTAAAGCTTGTGATTCCCGTAGCATGCACGTATGGTGAACCGTTATGTGATGAAGTCGGAGCATAATTTATTTATTTATTGTCTTCCTTATGAGTGGCGGTCAGGGACGAGCGATGGTCTTTTCCTACCAATCTATCCCCCTAGGAGCATGCGCGTAATACTTTGCTTTGATAACTTCTAGATTTTTGCAATAAGTATATGAGTTCTTTATGACTAATGTTGAGTCCATGGATTATATGCACTTTTTCCCATCCTTCCACCATTGCTAGCCTCTCTAATACCGCGCACTTTTCGCCAGTATCATACACCCACCATATACCTTCCTCAAAACAGCCACCATACCTACCTATCATGGCATTTCCATAGCCATTCCGAGATATATTGCCATGCTACTTTCCACCGTTTCGTTTACTATGACACGCTCCATCATTGTCATATTGCTAGCATGATCATGTAGTTGACATCGTATTTGTGGCAAAGCCACCGTTCATAATTCTTTCATACATGTCACTCTTGACTCATTGCATATCCCGGTACACCGCCGGAGGCATTCATATAGTCATATTTGTTCTAAGTATCGAGTTGTAATTGTTGAGTTGTAAGAAAAATAGAAGTGTGATGATCATCAATTTTTAGAGCATTGTCCCAAGTGAGGAAAGAATGATGGAGACTATGATTCCCCCATAAGTCGGGATGAGACTCCGGACGAAAAAAAGAGGCCATAAAAAAAGAGAAAAGGCCCAAATAAAAAAATGAGAGAAAAAGAGAGAAGGGACAATGTTACTATCCTTTTGCCACACTTGTGCTTCAAAGTAGCACCATGATCTTCATGATAGATAGTCTCTCATTTTGTCACTTTCATATACTAGTGGGAATTTTTCATTATATAACTTGGCTTGTATATTCCAATGATGGGCTTCCTCAAAATTGCCCTAGGTCTTCGTGAGCAAGTGAGTTGGATGCACACCCACTTAGTTTCTTTTGATGAGCTTTCATATACTTACAGCTCTAGTGCATCCGTTGCATGGCAATCCCTAGTCACTCACATTGATATCTATTGATGGGCATCTCCATAGCCCGTTGATACGCCTAGTTGATGTGAGACTATCTTCCCCTCCTTTTGTCTTCTCCAAAACCACCACTCTATTCCATATAAGTTCTATATCCATGGCTCACGCTCATGTATTGCGTGAAGATCGAAAAATTAAGTTTTGAAAATGTTAGAGTAGGAAACAATTGCTTGGCTTGTCATCGGGGTTGTGCATGATTTAAATACTTTGTGTGGTGAAGATAGAGCATAGCCAGACTATATGATTTTGTAGGGATAACTTTCTTTGGCCATGTTATTTTGAGAAGACATAATTGCTTCGTTAGTATGCTTGAAGTATTATTATTTTTTATGTCAATATAAAGTTTTGTCTTGAATCTTTCGAATCTGAATATTCATACCACAATTAAGAAGATTTGCATTGAAATTATGCCAAGTAGCACTCCGCATCAAAAATTCTCTTTTTATCATTTACCTACTTGAGGACGAGCAGGAATTAAGCTTGGGGATGCCTGATACGTCTCCAACGTATCTATAATTTTTGATTGCTCCATGCTATATTATCTACTGTTTTGGACTATATTGGGCTTTATTTTCCACTTTTATATTATTTTTGTGACTAACCTATTAACAGGAGGCCCAGCCCAGAATTGCTGTTTTTTTTGCCTATTTTAGTGTTTCGAAGAAACGGAATATCAAACGGAGTCCAAACGGAATAATCCTTTCTGGAACGTGATTTTCTTCCTGAATATGACCCAAGAGACTTGGTGTCGGTGTCAAACCCGGCGGATCTCGGGTAGGGGGTCCCGAACTGTGCGTCTAGGCGGATGGTAACAGGAGACAAGGGACACGATGTTTTTACCCAGGTTCGGGCTCTCTTGATGGAGGTAAAACCCTACTCCTGCTTGTTTAATATTTATGATATGGGTAGTACAAGAGTAGATCTACCACGAGATCAGAGAGGCTAAACCCTAGAAGCTAGCCTATGGTATGATTGTTGTTGTCCTACGGACTAAAACCCTCCAGTTTATATAGACACCGAAGAGGGCTAGGGTTACACAGAGTCGGTTACAATGGGAGGAGATCTACATATCCGTATTGCCAAGCTTGCCTTCCATGCCAAGGAAAGTGCCATCCGGACACGGGACGAAGTCTTCAATCTTGTATCTTCATAGTCCAAGAGTCCGGCCAAAGGTTATAATCCGGCTATCCGGACACCCCCTGATCCAGGACTCCCTCAGTAGCCCCTGAACCAGGCTTCAATGACGACGAGTCCGGCGCGCAGATTGTCTTCGGCATTGCAAGGCGGGTTCCTCCTCCGAATACTTCATAGAATATTTTAAACACAAGGATAGTGTCCGGCTCTGCAAAATAAGTTCCACATACTGCCGTAGAGAGAATAATGTTTACACAAATCTAATCTGCTGACGTATTCTGTGGCGTGACATCACACCACAACCAAGCCTTTATTCGAATCATTTTTACTGTCCCACCCCAGCGTGTTTTGCGAGGTGGTTTCCTTGGCACGTCTTGTTGAAGCAGAGATCGTGCCCCCTTATCGCGGGATTCTCATCAATACGGGCGTGGGTAACCCAACCGCGCCATCAATTACGGCACTTGGGGAACAAGCGAGTTTTACCAGACGGGTGAGGACACATAGCTTCGTCCGCCCATATAAGGGGATAAGGATCCACCTTTTCATCCACGCCTTCTTCCTCCTTTGCTTATCCATTTTCGCACACTCAAGCTCTAGCGCCCAAGTACGCATCCCTCACCTCAACCTTCTCCAACCATGTCCGGAGCGGGAGGCAAGTGGATGGTCTCCTCCGTCACGGAGGGACACATCAAGAAGCTGAGGAGAGCCGGATACTTTTCCGACGACATCGTGCACCGGCTCCCCGACGAGGGGCAACTCATCCCCATCCCCACGCCCCATGAGAGGGTGGTGTTCCTCACCCATTTCCTCCATGGACTAGGCTTCCCTCTCCACCCATTCGTCCGGGGGCTCATGTTCTACTATGGCCTGGACTTCCACGATCTGGCCCCGAATTTCATCCTCAATATCTCGGCGCTTATCGTCGTGTGCGAGGCCTTCCTCTGCATCCACCCCCACTTCGGCCTATGGCTAAAGACTTTCAATGTCAAGCCGAAGGTAGTGGGCGGCCGCCAGGCGGAGTGCGGAGGCGCCATGGTGGGCAAGATGCCCAACGTCCTATGGCTCGAGGGCTCCTTCGTGGAGACCGTAAAGGGGTGGCAATCGAGGTGGTTCTACATCACCGAGCCACGTGACCCTGAATGGGTCGCAGCCCCCGAGTTTCCATCCGGAATTCCTACGCGGCTCACCTCCTGGAAAGAGAAGGGCCTGCCGTGGGGTAGTTCGGGAGAGCTGACCGGACTTCAAACATGCGTCCAAAACCTGGTGAGCAAGAAGCTCAAACTCGTCAACGTAATCCAGGTCATGCTCATCCGCCGGATCCTCCCGTGCCAACAATGAGCTTTCAGCTTGTGGGAGTTTGATTCGGCCCAGCACCGAACTCTAAACAGGCTCTTCGACACAACATACGAAGATGCCTGGAAGGTGCTATTCAAAGGCGCCGAGGCTCCCGCTTCCGCCACCGAGGATCGCGGATTCTGCATGCAGCGTCAAGCCAGCGCAGTTAGCTATTTTACCTCTTACAGGATATCTGTCTTTCATAGTTTGACTCTATGCGGGATCTAAACTCCCATGCCTTTGACAGGACTGGCAGAGGACGGCCGGACAGATCAACTATCCGGCTCCCTTGCCCGAAGACCCAACAGACACCCGCTTGGCGGAGCTGCTGGGTCCGGCACCTTACGTGGTGCCGGAGAAGATGGCCAAGAAGAAGGCCACGGGAATTGGGAAGAGTTCCCGATGCCCGATGGTGTCGGATTCATCATCCGATGACTCCGACGCACACTCCTCCCATGAAGATGAGGAGGAGGAAGAAGAGGCTTCTCCCCCTCCAGCGGGGGGAGAAAAGAAAAGGAAGGCCGCCCCAACTGGGGTGGCCGGCGGGTCCAAGAAGGGGAGGACCCTCCCCCCGGACTACTCCACCAATGCTGACAACGGCGAAGAGGAGTGGCCGCTCAGGGCCAAGCCCTTGGAGAAGTCATAAGTATTCGGACACCAGAGTGATTCATAGTGTTCCTTCATTGCACGGTTTCTTCTTACACCGAATATAATTATGCAGTCCGCCCAAAGCCCGGCTCGACGTGTCGTCGAGCGGTTCCTTGGATTCGTCGGATGTGAACAGCACTTCACTTCTGACCGCCTCCTCCCCTCGCCCTACGGACGACGCCGAGGTGTTGTCCCAAAAGGTTCCAAACCATGGGGAGGTAGTCCTGGAGGCGCCACAAGGCGACATTACGGACTCCAGGCGCAAAGGGGGCAAGACTCCCAAGGGCCCCAAGTCCGGCCTTGGGCCGGACACCGCGCCGGAACCTTCAGCGGTTCTGGAGTCCGACAGTATTATTCATCTAGTTACGCTGCAGTTAGTAGTCTCAGACATGATTTGATAAAAGAGGACCATTCTATAGTGTAGGTCCTGCGCGAGGATGGACGGGCCCAACCCTAGTTTAAGTCAAGACAGCGACACAGCCTACTAATCAAGTTATCTGTGCCTTACGTGCGTCGGTGACCTCCGTCCAACTGGAGGCACCAGATAACTTGTTGGTGGTGCTTAACGGCGCCTCCATCGACGAGGAGCACTGCACTATTATGAGTGCGGTGATCCAGAAGGTTCAGTCCGCTAAGAGCGGGCTGCCTGAAGCCTGTGCCAGCCTGTTGACAGGCTTTGAGGTATGTAGAAAATATATGAAAATATTACCGCATAGACAGTAGCCCCTGATGCTCTGTTTGGCGTTCACAAGGAAAAAGCTGAATAGAGGATCTAGTAATATTCGTAGGAGCCTAACATAATTATGTCGATATGCGTATGCAGGCTTCGCTGTTGACCTCTGCCGCACTAACTGCGGAGGTGGACGCGCTGAAGCAGAACCTCGAGCGGTCCGAGCAAGAGCTCGCCGTGCCAAGAAGCAGCTCGAGGACAAGGATGGTAAGTGATACCTTATGTAAGTATGAATCAGAAAGATGTGGTTGCAAAGATAACAGGATCAACGTGACTATTGCAGGGGCCACAAACGAGGTGGCGACCCTGAAGCAAGCGCTGTCCGAGGCTGAAGATAAATCGGCCGCAGAGCGCACCAAGTGAGGAAAGCAGGAAGCGCGGGTGGAGGAGGTGCAGAAAGAGCTCCGGGCTCTCATGAAGAAACACGAAGAGTTTGGAGCTTGACTCAAAGACGCGAGAGTCGAGCTCGCGGTGGCCCTTGAAAGCACCAAGTCTGTCAAAGCCGAGAGCCCAAAAAGCCCTCCAGGAAATTGAGGCGATGAAGAAGATAGCGGCGGGTAAGGCATTCATTATGCAAAGCAAGCATGTGAAAGTGAATTACTTCTTACTTACCCGAGTCCGGTGCCCCGCAGCGTGTCAGATGCCGCCGCCTACTACCGGGCCGAGGAAGGGAGCTCGACGGAGAAGGTGTTCTGGTCTCAGTATGCTGAGGCCGGACACCCTGTGCCCTTGGGCGACCAGCTGAAGCAGTTGGTCGAGCTCCATAAGGTGGCCGAGCAGGCCATGAAGGGTATCACAGTCCGGCTGTGGCCTAAAGAGGCCGTGCCTGGGAGCTACTTCGGGCTGGTGAGGGGGGTGGTGGATGCCTGTCCACGGCTTGAAGTAATCAAGCGCTCCGTCTGCATCAAGGGTGCCCGTAGGGTGCTTTCCCGTGCTAAAGTGCACTGGGGCAAGATGGATGCGGAGAAGCTTGTGAAGGACAGGCCACCGCAGGGCAAGGAGCATCGCCACCCCGAGATGTACTATGAGGGTGTCCTGAAGGGTGCCCGCCTTGTGGCGGATGAGTGTTCCAAGGATGTAATATTTGAGTAAACTCGCTCGTGTTATCGTGTGCGCTGAAAATTTGTTAATATGCGCTATGCAACGCTTGTTTTTAATTTAAAATATTGCCTTCTATGCGGCCGTTTATAAAATCTGAGAGATGGCGAGTCGTCGGCTTCTGCCCCCATGCCACGAGTGCTGGGGTGTTCGGGATAAACCCGAGCACTCTTTTTCCCATTCTTGGGTCCTTCGAGGGAGGCACTCAGCACAACGAACGAGGAAATCGGACTATAATGCGTTATCACTCTCACTTAGCCAGAGAATTCTATAATTTTAAATTTCGGCGAAGCCCCTAGTGTTCGGAAGACCGAGTTCGGGGTGCTAGACACGCCTAGGCCGGACAAAGCCGACTCCTCGCTCTAAGCGGCATGAGTCTTTAAGGACTCGAAACCTCTCGAACAGCGACCAGCTCTCGCCGTATCATGACAGTCAGTTTTAGCTTTCTCTACTGAGGTGCTTAGCCCAGCTCAACCGGGGCACAATCGCAGTAGTTCTCCCAGCGCTACCTTAGCCGATATAGCGGAACGTAAGGTACCAAAACATGGGAGCCGGGCAAACCCAACTATTGACCAAAGACATGATTCGGAGCTGATGCATATAATGCTATAAGTTTGGAGTGCCGCACTTGTGAAAGTGTTCGGACTTCTCATGCCGTATTATGGGGTGCTTGAGCCCCTGGCATATTGGCCGTACCAAAGTGTACGGGTGCATAATGTCATAACTGAACATGTATATATATAGGAAAAGGAATGAATAGAGAATGCAATAATAAGCTGAAGCTAAGCATTGTTTATTCGAAAAGGCTGTGGGAAAAGCAGAACGATACAAGTAGTGCAATAAGCAAGAGATGGGACTATTTGACATGTCCCCCTCCAGGGGCGAGCTGCGGGACGGTATGTAAGACGTGTATTTTGCTCGTTATAGAGATCACCTGGGCATTCGACGTAGCTTTCTGCCTCCTTGGTTGTTGCATCGTGTGTTCGGCGATTGTACTGCCGGACAGGCCTTCCGTAGAGTGAAGTCCTGAAAGCAAGAAAAAATGACAAAATCGGGAGCCCCTAGTGCGGTTGAGCCGCATTTTGGGTGTGCCGTGGTCGTGCCCCTCCCCCTGTGCCCATGGTATTTCCAGAGCGTAATTATGTACGCGTAGTACTGGTTTCACAATTGCGCGAGGGCTGGGATTGGGGCCGCATTGCTACGCTTGCTTGGAACGTGCCAGGCGGTCTTTTTGTAGGTTACTCGGGGCGCGCTTGACGGTGTCCGGACGTTTTATTGCCGGACTGGAGAATTGCCATGAGAGGCCGCTTTGTACTTCCGCTGCGAGGGCCGCCGTATGCTCCTCCGTTCGGAGAGAGCGTTCGGTGTTTCCATTGACCGTAATGACTCCTCGAGGTCCTGGCATCTTGAGCTTGAGGTATGCGTAGTGCGGCACCGCATTAAACTTTGCGAATGCGGTTCGTCCAAGCAGTGCGTGATAGCCACTTCGGAACGGGACTATGTCGAAGATTAACTCCTCGCTTCGGAAATTATGCAGGGATCCGAAGACTACTTCAAGTGTAACTGAGCCTGTGCAGTTGGCATTTACTCCTGGTATGACGCCCTTGAAGGTCGTTTTTGTGGGTTTGATCCTTGAGGGGTCTATGCCCATTTTCCGCACTGTATCCTAATAAAGAAGGTTCAGGCTGCTACCGCTGTCCATAAGGACTCGAGTGAGGTGAAATCCGTCAATGATTGGGTCTAGAACCAATGCGGCGAATCCGCCATGGCAGATGCTAGTGGGGTGGTCCCTTCGATCGAAAGTGATCGGGCAGGAGGACCATGGGTAGAACTTTGGGGCGACTGGCTCCAACGCGTATATGTCCCTTAGCGCATGCTTCCGTTCCCTTTTGGGTATTTGGGTTGCGTATATCATTTTCACCGTCCGCACTTGTGTGGGGAAGCCCTTCTGTCCACTATTGTTCGGCGGCCGGGCCTTGAGGGAGTCCTGGATTAGGTGGTGTCCGGGTAGCCAGACTATACCTTCTGTCGGACTCTTGGACTATGAAGATACAAGATTGAAGACTTCGTCCCGTGTCCGGATGGGACTTACCTTGGCGTGGAGGGCAAGCTTGGCGATGCGGATATTCAGATCTCCCACCATTGTAACCGACTTTGTGTAACCCTAACCCTCTCCGGTGTCTATATAAATCGGAGGGTTTTAGTCCATAGGACAACTCCAACATACAATAATCATACCATAGGCTAGCTTCTAGGGTTTTAGCCTCCTTGATCTCGTGGTAGATCTACTCTTGTACTACCCATATCATCAATATTGATCAAGCAGGACGTAGGGTTTTACCTCCATCAAGAGGGCCCGAACCTGGGTAAAACATTGTGTCCCTTGTCTCCTGTTACCATCCGCCTAGACGCACAGTTTGGGACCCCCTACCCGAGATCTGCCGGTTTTGACACCGACATTGGTGCTTTCATTGAGAGTTCCTCTGTGCTGTCGCAATCAGGACGGATGCCTCTCCTCGTCTTTAAAGACGACGCCGTTATTAAGGGAGCCTTGGCTGTCGGCCAAACTCTTTGGCTAGGTGGTTTTCTTATGACCGCCTGTTCGACTGTTGCGCCGACGGTGACCTCTCGGGTCATCAAAAGCAATATTCACGTCAGCTCGAAACTCGTCGAGCAGTTGGATCCAACGGAGCTCTCTTTCGTAAACGAGCTCTTGGATCGCATCGCCGCCCTGGGGGTCACTACGGATTACGACCAGGTTGGGCTTAGACCCGACCTAAGAGAGATTAATTCTCCCCAAGTCACCCATCATGTTGCCGTGGTAGAGGCGCAGTGCGGCGACCCTTCATCTATCTTAAGGACTAGCTACGTACGGATTCCCGATCCCTCGAAGCCGGATACCCGCGGAGGGGAGGATGTAACTCAAGACCTGTCGGAGTAATCGACCACGGGTACCCCGAGGACAGCAAGATGATATTTCAAGACATCGGGGCTAGCAAAGCCCCTCAGTCCGACTGTCCGGCCGCTCCTGCCGGCTTCCCGTCCGACTGCTCTGCCCGGCCGACTGCCGACTACCGACTGCGCCAACCAGCCGGCTGCCGACTGCAGCGCGACCCGACACCGACAAGACATCGACGAGAAGGCCATACTGCGACGTCATCTATAGTGTACCGGTCCCCTTGGCACTATTTTATAAAGTGCCCAGGGGACAAGCATGGCATGCACCACACCTCTCATGGGCATGGTGCCCCATGCCCACTTGCCCCCCACGCCACTCACCTAGCTTAGGAAATAAGCTAGCCATGCCCATATATATATACCACCCATCCATCCATCCACCAGGGGGACACGCATGCATCCATGCTCATTCACGATGGAGCTCTCTCATGCCCACTAGCTAGCTAGCTCATACACACATATGAGGCATATACAAAGCCAGATGCCTATGGCACTGAGCTTAGATACAACTCCAAGAGCACTCTGTACCAGATATACATACCAGATACACTCAGACATGCATCAGTAGGAGTATTATCTCTCCGGAGAGCTCCGAAGCTGGGTAAACCACCGCGTGCTACTCGCATACCCGCTCCCGGGCCTATCAGCAGCAGTCTTACCCACACACTAAGCCCTTGTGGCATCTGTCGACTCGCAAGCCCCCCGTGAGAATACCACGACAAGACCTGAACTTAGAATCAGGCAACGGGCTAGATTCATTGGACAACATCCAAGAATCCAAACTTCAGAGTTCGGAAACTCCCTGGCCTCTGAGTCTCAGATTGGGTGAGGTTTCGGATTTAATTCCACCCACCCACCCGAACATATGCGATCTATCCCAAATCAGGCAAAAGCCCGAAGAAACAGTACATCATTACTGGGCGAGGTTCCTCCTGGTTATGAACAGGATAAAGGACTGCCGCGAGGAAGACGCAATCTCAATCTTCTGCAATAATTGCACGGACAAGGGAATCCTCAACGCCATAAGTCGTCGTGATATTACACGCTTCGCTGACTTGGCGTCCATAGTACAAAAGTACTGTGTGATGGAAAGCGCCTGGAAAACTGAAATAAAATTTTGGGATAATCCGGCCCTGAATAGAAACCTCGTCCGAAATGAAAGGGTGCATCATCGTCAGACACCTGGGTTAAAAACCAAAAAACCAAAACCCTCTACAGGACATGGAACCGTACTGGAGGGATGGCTTAATGGACCCTGTAAAATTCATAGTACAGAGGACGCCACACCAACTCACAGCCTTAGAGCATGTTGGATACTCCGGCAGGTGGCCAAGATGGGCGAAGATCTCCTAATTCCGGAGGCCGCAGAAAGCCACCTTAGGGACTCCAGTACAGTCTTAATAGTCTTCGAGACATTCGCATCAAATAATATGCGAAAAAGAACACTCCGCAGCCTCGCCGAAGTTTATCAAGTAGCAACAATAAACCCATGGAGTGACACGGCTATTACTTTTAATGCAAGTGATGAACCTAAATTCCGAACAGCTCGAGCACCAGCCGCATTGGTCCTCAGTCCAATTGTGGACGGCTTTCGCCTCACCAAGGTACTCATGGATGGAGGCAGTGGATTGAACCTCATTTACGAGGAAACCCTTCAAAAAATGGAAATAGACTGGAACCGCATCGAGCGAAGCAGCAAAACCTTTAGAGGAATAATCCCCACTCGGGAAGCACGCTGTACAGGAAAAATCACACTAGATGTGGTGTTCGGCACGCCGGATAATTACAGGTCCGAAGACGTCACGTTCCAGGTGGCCCCGTTCAGTAGCGGATACCACGCTCTGCTAGGGCAGGAAGCGTTTACAATCTTCCAAGCAATACCCCATTACGGGTACATGAAGCTCAAGATACCCGGGCCGAACGGAATCATCACTCTCGCTAGTGATCCGGACATAGCACTCCGCGCCGAAAACAAGACAGCCGCATTGGCCCTCGAGGCACTATCCGAAGCCCTAGCGGCTGAGGAACTGACTACGCTGCGCTCCACGGTAAACAGGGACGATGTGATACTCGACAAAAGATCCAAGTCCACCTCCTTTAAACCAGCGGACGAAATAGTCAAATTCCAGGTCCATCCAATGGACCCCAATAAAACAGCTTCCATCGGGGCACAATTAAACCCTGATATAGACGCCGCACTGCAAGAATTCCTACGTAAAAATTGGGACATCTTCGCCTGGCACCCTTCAGACATGCCAGGAATCCCACGCAGGCTGGCCGAACACAGCTTAAATATCCTAAAAGGATTCAAACCGGTCAAACAAGCCCTTCGGCGTTTCTCCGAACCCAAGAGACAGGCCATGGGAGAGGAGCTAGCCAAGCTACTGGAGGCCGGATTCATCAGAGATATAAAACATCCGGACTGGCTAGCAAACTTGGTGATGTTACCAAAGAAGGACAAATCCTGGCGCCTGTGCGTTGATTTCAAGGACCTTAACAAGGCTTGCCCAAAGGATCCCTTCCCCCTCCCCCGCATCGATCAAATTATCGATGCCACTGCAGGACACGATTTGTTGTGTTTCCTCGACGCATACTCCGGTTACCATCAAATCAAGATGGCAGAGTCAGACCAAGCCGCAACGGCATTCATCACACCATACGGCCCATTCTGCTTCAACACAATGCCCTTTGGGCTCAAAAACACCGGCGCAACATATCAGCGCATGATTCAGACATGTCTGGCAAACCAGATCGGCAAAACAATGGAGGCATACGTGGATGATGTGGTCGTAAAGACAAGACATGTCGAATCTCTAGTAGACGACTTGAGGCTTACATTCGATAACCTCTGAAAATACGACATCAAGCTCAACCCGGAAAATGCGTTTTCGGCGTTCCAGCCGGAAAGCTCTTGGGCTTCATTGTATCCGGTAGAGGAATCGAAGCAAATCCAGCCAAGATCCAAACTTTGTCACAATTGGATATCCCAAAGGACCTCAAACAAATGCAAAAATTAACTGGATGCGTGGCGGCTCTAAGCCGCTTCATCTCCCGCTTGGGAGAAAAGGCACTACCCCTCTATCGCCTCATTCGGCGCATCGAACACTTCGAGTGGACGGATGCCGCCACGGCCGGACTCGACGAAATAAAGGCCATATTGGCAACAAACCCAGTCCTGGCCGCGCCAAACATCGGCGAACCAATGCTATTGTACATTGCAGCAAACCATCAGGTTGTCAGCGCAGTGCTCGTCGTCGAGAGGGAAATGGACGGACACAAATTCCCCCTTCAAAAGCCGGTCTACTACGTGTCCACTGTCCTCACCCCATGCAAATCACAGTACCTACATTATCAAAAGATTGCATACGCGGTATTCATGGCATCCCAGAAGCTACGACACTACTTTCAAGAGTGTTCGATAACAGTAGCCTCGGAAGTACCACTCAATGATATTATCAACAACCGCGACGCAACGGGCCGGATTGCAAAATGGGCCATCGAGCTCCTCCCGTTTGACATAACTCATAAGCCACGGCGAGCTATTAAGTCGCAAGTTTTGGCCGAATTCATCGCAGAATGGACGGAGGCCGAGCTCCCTAAAGAGTACGGCACATATTCAAACTGGATCATGCATTTCGACGGCTCCAAAATGTTGGCCGGACTAGGGGCTGGCGTCGTCTTGACGTCCCCCACAGGAGACATAGTCCAATACGTACTCCAGATTATGTAAACAGACTCCAACAATGCAGCCGAATACGAGGCCCTTTTACATGGCCTCCGGATGGCAGTATCCATGGGCATTCAACGCCTAGAGGTGCGCGGGGATTCAAACCTCGCGATATCCCAAATAAATGGAGACTTCGATGCCAAGGACCCAAAAATGGCAGCTTACCGCAATGCCGTATTAAAAATATCAGCTCGGTTCGAGGGACTCGAATTTCACCATATAGCCCGGGAAAACAATCAGGCGGCAGACGTCTTGGCACGCATCGGCGCAAAACGCGATGCAGGCCCCCCAACATCTTCTTGGAAAGGCTGTTTAAGCCATCCGTAGTATGGGAAGGGGAACCTGGTAATACTAGCCCGGACCCAACCGCACTGTCCGACGCCGAACAATCTGACATAATCGGAGGCTCTGGCAATGAAATTACAACTTCAGCCCACGTAATAATGGCCGTCATCGCCCCGTGGACAGAACCATTCCTAGCCTACCTTACTAGGCAGGAGCTCCCAGAGGACCAAAATGAGGCACGCTGCATAGTGCGGCGATCTAAGGCCTATAAAGTCCATGAGGGAGAACTTTATAAGAAAAGCACTACCGGAGTCCTTCAAAGATGCATCTCCGAAGAGGAAGGGCGGAACTTGATGGCTGAAATTCATGCTGGACTCGGTGGTCATCACGCTGCAGCTCGGTCCCTTGTAAGCAAGGCTTTCCGCACAGGCTTTTATTGGCTGACGGCCCGGGCAGACGCTCAGGACTTGGTCCAATGATGCGTCGGTTGCCAGCTTTTTGCAAACCAAAGCCATATGCCACCCACCGCCCTCCAAACTATCCCCATCACCTGGCCCTTCGCCCTCTGGGAGCTTGACATGGTTGGACCCCTTAAAGGCGGAAGCCACAAGAAAAAATACTTACTGGTCATGGTGGACAAGTTCACCAAATGGATAGAAGCCAAGCCTGTTAAAACAGCCGAATCCGGACCGGTGATAGACTTTATATCCGGGGTCGTACACCGTTATGGCGTCCCCCACAGCATCATCACTGATAACGGCACGAACTTCACGGCCGATGAGGTAAAACTCTGGTGCAAAAACATGGGCATCAAGCTCGATTATGCTTTCGTCTATCACCCACAAACTAACGGTCAGGTCAAACGCGCAAATGGTCTTATCATGAGCGGCATCACACCCAGATTAGTGCGGTCCCTTAAGGAATCTAACACGCACTGGGTAGAGGAGCTAGACTCCGTACTCTGGGGGCTGCGGACCACGCCGAATCGCACCACCGGATACACACCATTTTTTATGGTGTATGGCGCAGAGGCAGTCTTGCCCTGCGACATAATTCATGACTCACCACGAGTGCGCATGTATGAAGAAAGAGAGGCCGAGATCGATCGGCAGGACAGTTTGGACGCCTTGGAGGAGGAGCGTGACGTGGCAAAAGCCCGTTCCGCATTCTATCAACAGCAGGCTCGAAGATATCAAAGCAGAGAAGTGCGGGCCAAAAATTACAACGTTGGCGAATTAGTTCTACGCCTGCCGGACAAGAAAAAGGACAAACTCAAGCCCAAGTGGGAAGGTCCCTTCATAATTGACCAAGTCCTGACTGGTGGAGCGTACCGCCTGCGAGATGCCTCGGATAACCGACTCGAGCCGAACCCATGGAACGCAGCCCGTCTCCAAAGATTCTACGCCTAGCGCCGGACTCTGTGTTCATCTCCTTCCTCTGTCCATATTTTACATTTTCTGTCTTATATTTCTCTCCTTCCCCTCTTTTCTATTATAGCCCTTAAAGGCTCATCAAGTGACGCGCTACTCGCGCTCATTAAACTTGGGGGCTTCTTTATACGGGCTTCGTGCCCAACACATGTGTCACACTTCCGCATGTACCTTTTGTTCACCATTATATGCATCGATATGACTTAAGTTTTGGCCAAGCTGGGTTGCCTGGCTCCTGTGCTTACCCCTACGTTCCCGATTGTTCGGCTAGGCGGTAAAGGGAGCACCTCTAAGATTGTTACTGTCGGGTCAGCCGGATGTGTACCTCAGACTGGGTGAAGCCGAAAGCTAGCGTTCTTAAGGGAATATTCGGTCGGTGAACTCAAGATGACCTTTTTACTTATTTATGTGCCCCCAGATGCTTTTTCTGCGTCTCTTTCTTTCGCAGTCCGGACATGCACTTTAGGGCATGCCTCCCAGGGAAAGGAACCCCTAACGGAACTATTCTCCCTGGAAGATGTTTCTTACTAACCATGTAATATAACATAACTAGTTGGGCACTTGTTTGATAAAGCACTAATGACCCCTACGCCTGGTCTCCATGCATACCCCGGTTCTTATATAACCGCAAGGATATTCGGACACACTCCGGACCGTCAGGTCCCGAGGTCGAAGCGAAAAGGTCAGCAACGACAAACAATCTACAATTCGGCTAGAAGACATTACACATGTCAATTAAAATTACATAGTCATTATGACTGCTCGTATTCCTCTCCAATACCATCCAACAGGCTGTCTAGCTTACAGTCCTGCTGGGAATACTTTGTGGCCAATTCTACTTGGCCGTATACTAAGCTTACAGGGATCTCCTTCCCATCGGGCCCCACAGGTCTTACCTCGGCCATGTGGTTTGGGTCAGCCTTCGTGTATCGCGTCTTCACCATGGCCCAGGCCTCCCTAGCGCCTTGACGGCAGGCCGATATCTTCCACAACCGGAAGCGCCGCCGAGCTTCCTTCAGCTTCTCTGCAAGCTCTCCAAGGCCCTCGGGCATGGAGTGCGAAGGCCATAAGGCTTGGGCAACGCCTCGCATCGCCTGTCGAACTCGCTCGTGCAGTTGCGAGAGCTCGGGAAGAAGGTCACCCGTAGAACCGGGCATCTCCTCTACAGGACGACCTGTTAGCATACCTACAGACATAACTCTGTTAGTCGACTTCGTCGCCGAACTCCTTTTTCAAAGTTCGTTTAAGCACTTACTAAATATGCCGCGTCGAAGCCGTTGATTCTCCTTAGTGGAGTCCGACAGCTGGGCACGAACATCTTTTAGTTCAACGCCCAGCTTGGTGTTGGCATCCTGAAGATCATTCTTCTCCCACCTCACCTTTGTCAGCACGCTCTCACGAGCCTATAGCTGACGTAGGAGTTGTTGCTTTTCCGGATCCAGTCCAACGCCATCTGCAATTTGATTTGTCAGATTCGCACATACGCTGCATAACACTTATCTTTTTGAAGCATATATTACCAGAGGGGGTCTCCTTGGGCTCCCCTGTCGCGGCTAGTGCGGCCTCAAGTTGGGCTTTGCACTCTCTTAGCTCCTGGGACAGTTGGGTATTCTTCTCTGAAAGAACCTGTGTATTACATGATCCTTAAATCAGTTATTCTAACTGTTTCAAGTCTCGGGGGCTACTGATACATATAACCATTAAATTTTCTCACCCGTATGTCTTTTACATATTACTCCGTGGCTCAGGCTAGACCATTTTGAGCGGCACGGAGATACGCATCTCCCGAATTGAAGGCATCCAGCGCCTCTTGGGAGAAACAAGCGTCACGAAGAACTGTCCGGCGGAGCCGGTGGTTCATGGCACTCTCCACCTCGGAATGGGTGGCAGACAGCCTGTCCACATCCTCTGTCGGAGGAGCGTCCGGTGCGCACCTCGTGTTTGCCTCCGCCTCCGGACCGAGCCTTGGAGCCTGGCTGGTTGAGGCGCGATTGGCAGCCTCTCCAGATATAGTCCGGCGAGGTCTCTTTGTTCTGAACAGAGCACGAGTGTTAATATGCCTTGAAAGAATAACACCGGAGAATAAGGAGGCGCAGTATACCTTTGCGCCGGTGCCTCGGTCCGGACTACATTTCTTTTTGCCCCACGGGGCCCTGCAGCCCCTCGTTGGCCAGTCGCCGCAGGATCGGCCTCCCGCCTCAGGAACCTCCCCTGCAAAACACGGTTGTTGTCAGGAAACTGAAAACACGTGGGGATGGATCCCTTTCCAAGGTGTTGGGACTCCTGTCTCAGTTACTTGGGAGGACGGGATTAACCCTGGGTAATCGGCCGTAATGGCCACCAAGGTATTGTCCTTGTTCAGCTGATAAAACACCCCGTCAGTCAGCTCCACCGATATGTCCGGATCCTCTTCGGAGGCCGGATCGAGGGACCGTTCCGGATCCTCGGGCTGTGGAGGACGGCTGTTTATGTCCTTTACTTCCTGATGCATTTCCTGCGTTGAAGTCGTTAGACTATATATTTAATCATGGGAATATGAAACGGATGGGCAAGTGAAATTGTCCGCTTACCCAACTTGGAGGATTGTACATAGTAAATCCACCCTGTGGGTTGACGCGGAGGAATTCCTCCTCTTCTCCCTTGTACAAAGTGGACAAGATCTTTACTAGAGCGGCAGCTAAGTCCGGCCCCTTACGGCTGTGACGGGTGGCGTCGTCCTCCCCGTTGAAGTCCCATATGGGGTGGCCTCTATACTGAAGCGGCTGCACCCCTCGCATGATGCATATGGCCATGACTCCGATCATGGTTAGTCCGGAATGAGCCAATAGTCTTATCCAGCCCATCAGGTAAAGGACGTCCCTGTCACTTTCTCTCTGAGAGCTCCGTGGACGCTAGCTTAGGCGTTTCTTCAAGGGAGCACTGCTGAATTCAGGGAGGCCGGTCCGAATAGGATCCGGCAGCGGGACATCCTCCATATAAAACCATTCTGAAGGCCAGTCCTCGGACGCCTTCTTTGGGGTTCCGGATAGATATCCGGTCCCGGCGACACGCCACACTTCAGCTCCGCCCACTTGATATATTGACCCCTCCTAAGAACGGGGCACCAGGCAGAATATCCTCTTCCACAGCGCGGAATGAGCCTTAACACCCAAGAACAGCTCGCAAAGGGCTACGAAGCCCGCGATATGCAATATGGAGGCAGGCGTGAGGTTGTGCAGCTGGAGACCATAGAACTCCAGGAGCCCCTGGAGAAACGGATGAATTGGAAATCTGAGCCCTCTTATTAAATAAGGGACAAGGCATACCCGCTCTCCCTTGGAGGGATTGGGGGCGCGCTCCGCTTGCTCTCCGCCATTATAGGTGGCAAGTCCAGCTCGAACTGGGACCATATGGGCCGGGGGGAGAAATCCCTTGGTCTGGAGCGACACTAGCTCGCTATGCGGGATGGAGCACCTCTCCCAATCTCCGGGCTAAGGGCTAGAAGGGCGAGAGGAGGAGTTGCGACGGCCGGCCATGGTAGAATGGACCTTTGTCGGATGCGCTCTGATGAACACTCGCGGAGGGGAGAAGGTGTGGTTTGGATCTAAATCCTCATCCCTTTAAATAGGCAGCTCATTTACGCGGCTAGGGGTGTAAATATAAAAACACCCAGACTTTTTGTATTCGTTTGACACGTGGAAGACGACCATTATTGGGCGTAGAAGCCAAGGAGCACTAAATTACAAAAACCGGACATTATTCAACAGGTACACGGAATTTGGAGAAGAACCCGCCTTGCAATGCCGAAGACAATCTGCGCGCCGGACTCGTCATTGAAGCCTGGTTCGGGGGCTGCTGAGGGAGTCCTAGATTAGGGGGTGTCCGGGTAGCCGGACTATACCTTCAGCCGGACTCCTGGACTATGAAGATACAAGATTGAAGACTTCGTCCCATGTCCGGATGGGACTTTCCTTGGCGTGGAGGGCAAGCTTGGCGATGCGGATATTCAGACCTCCCACCATTGTAACCGACTTTGTGTAACCCTAACCCTCTCCGGTGTCTATATAAACCGGAGGGTTTTAGTCCGTAGGACAACTCCAACATACAATAATCATACCATAGGCTAGCTTCTAGGGTTTTAGCCTCCTTGATCTCGTGGTAGATCTACTCTTGTACTACCCATATCATCAATATTAATCAAGCAGGACGTAGGGTTTTACCTCCATCAAGAGGGCCCGAACCTGGGTAAAACATTGTGTCCCTTGTCTCCTGTTACCATCCGCCTAGATGCACAGTTTGGGACCCCCTACCTGAGATCCGCCGGTTTTGACACCGACAGGGCTCCTCCTCGTCATTGCTATGTAGCCCCTTGTGTCTGTTTTCGGCATTTAACTTGAAGGCCTGCTTGAACACCCAACAGTCCCTGTTGGTGTGACTGGCTATTTTTTCGGGGGTGCCATGTATCTGGCTCGAGCGATCGAGTATATGGTCCAAATTGGACGGGCCTGGAGTGTTTCTTTTGAATTCCTTTTTCCGCTGATCGGGTTTAGAGCCTCTGAATCCGGCATTAACTACTGCATCTTCAGTATTGTCGCTGTTAATGCGGCACTTGTGCTTGTTGCGACGCGACCTGCCATTGCTGTCCTTGCTATCCGAATTACCAGGGCTCTTGGTCATGTTATTGCTACAAGCCAGCCAGCTGTCTTCTCCCGCGCAAAAGTGGGTCATGAGTGTCGTGAGGGCTGCCATGGATTTCGGCTTTTCCTGTCCAAGGTGTCGGGCAAGCCACTCGTCATGGATGTTATGCTTGAAGGCTGCTAGGGCCTCTGCGTCCGGACAGTCGACGATTTGATTTTTTTTGGTTAGGAACCGTGTCCAGAATTGTCTGGCAGATTCTTCTGGCTGCTGATTTATGTGGCTCAGGTCATCGGCGTCTGGTGGTCGCACATAGGTGCCCTGGAAATTGTCGAGGAATGCGGCTTCCAGGTCCTCCCAACAGCCAATCGATTCTGCTGGCAAGCTATTAAGCCAATGCCGAGCTGGTCCTTTAAGCTTTAGTGGGAGGTATTTGATGGCGTGTAGATCATCGCCGCGGGCCATGTGGATATGAAGGAGATAGTCCTCGATCCATACCGCAGGATCTGTTGTGCCATCGTATGATTCAATGTTGACGGGTTTGAAACCCTCTGGGATTTGATGATCCATTACTTCATCTGTGAAGCATAGTGGGTGTGCGGCACCTCTGTACTGGGCTATATCACGACGTAGCTCAGATGAGCTTTGTCTGCTGTGTTCGGCCCGGCCAGATTTACTGTATCCGGTGTGACAGTTATCGTCTCGTGTCGTGGGCGTCCGCGCGATTCGTAGATCGATCTTGTTTGCCTTGCCTTGTCCTCCAACATATCTCACAGGTCTAGCGCATTTCCCCGTGATTTGGTATTTTTTGAGCGACGCCGGGGTGCGGCTTGAGTGGAGGGCCGAAAGGCCTCTCTGTCGCGGCCGCGAGGTGGCCCGTCAGCTGTCTCATGCGCTGGTGATTTAGGTGCTTCCTCCTCTAATCAGGGTAGCAACCTGCGCTTTTGGTAGCTCTTGGAGGGGCGTTCGAGTTCGTACTCTTCGGCCGCAAGGACTTCAGTCCATCTGTCGGCTAGCAAATCTTGATCTGCTCTAAGCTGCTGCTGTTTTTTCCTAAGGCTACTCACTTTGGCCATAAGCCTGCATTTAAAGCGCTCTTGTTCGACGGGATCCTCAGGCACGACAAATTCATCGTCGCCGAGGCTTGCCTCGTCTTCGGATGGAGGCATGTAATTATCATCCTCTTCCTCTCTGTCTGCCGCTCTCTCAGGAGGGCTGGCTTCTCCATCCTCCTGCGCTGAATCTTGCTGGAGGGAGTTGTCTTCGGCACTGTCCGGGGTGTTGTTGTCTCCCGTGCTGGTATCACCGTTTTTTCTTTGGCGGGACTTAGAGCGGCGCCGCTGACACCGGCGCTTAGGTTGCTTCTTGGAGGGGTCATCCCCCGCTGTTCCGTCGCCATTGCCTTCTTTGGGTGTATCCACCATATATATGTCATATGACGAGGTGGCTATCCAGTGCCCTATAGGTGTTGGTTCCTGTTCGTCTCCTACATCGTCATCCAAACCGTCGATGTCATCGGAGTCGAAGTCGAGCATGTCGGTTAAGTCATCGACAGTGGCTACGAAGTGGGTGGTGGGTGGGCGTCGAATTTCTTCGTCGTCCACATCTCAATCCTGCAGGTCATAATCCGGCCAGGACTCTCCTGACAAAGAGAGAGACCTTAGTGAATTCAGAATGTCACCGAAGGGCGAGTGCTGAAAGGTATCCGCAATGGTGAATTCCATGATCGGTGCCCAATCGGATTCGATTGGCAGGGGCACGGATGGTTCGGAGCCCGGAGAAGAGTCCGGAACTTTGGAGTCACGAGCTTCGCAGAGGATAAGACTGGTGTTCGGCTCGATCGCCGTCGAGACTGCAGCCCCCGGGGCGGGGTTTAACCACCCGTCCTCGTTAGGCGCAGTCGGCTCCGAGCTAGGGGTCAGAGCGGATGCGGGTGCGTCCTCCAGGGCACTGTTCGGTGATAGAGCTAAATCATGCCCGTCACGACAGTGCAGTGCGCCCGGCTGTGGCTCGAATCCGTCGAAGATCAAGTCTCCGCGGATGTCAGCCATGTAGTTCAAACTTCCAAATCTAACCTGATGGCCAAGGGCGTAGCTTTCCATCTACTCCAGATGGCCAAGCGAATTAGCCCGCAGTGCAAAGCCGCCGAATACGAAGATCTGTCCGGGGAGAAAAGTCTCACCCTGGACCGCATCGCTGTTGATGATCAGAGGAGCCATCGGGCCTAAAGATGACGACACAGAGGAACTCTCAATGAAAGCACCAATGTCGGTGTCAAAACCGGCGGATCTCGGGTAGGGGGTCACGAACTATGCGTCTAGGCGGATGGTAACAGGAGACAAGGGACATGATGTTTTTACCCAGGTTCGGGCCCTCTCGATGGAGTTAGAACCCTACTCCTGCTTGATTAATATTGATGATATGGGTAGTACAAGAGTAGATCTACCACGAGATCAGAGAGGCTAAACCCTAGAAGCTACCCTATGGTATGATTGTTGTTGTCCTACGGACTAAAACCCTCCGGTTTATTTCGACACTGGAGAGGGCTAGGGTTACACAGAGTCAGTTACAACGAGAGGAGATCTACATATCTATTTTGCCAAGCTTGCCTTCCACGCCAAGGAAAGTCCCATCCGGACACGGGATGAAGTCTTCAATCTTGTATCTTCATAGTCCGAGAGTCCGGCCAAAGGTTATAGTCCGGCTATCCGGACACCCCCTGATCCAGGACTCCCTCACTTGGACCCTACGCCAAGGAAGCTTCGAGGTGGGCACGAGGTAGGGGGGCGCGCCCTACACCCCCAAGCGTGCCCCCACCCTCGTGGGCCCATCGAAGCTCCACCGACGTACTTCTTCCTCCTATATATACCTATGTACCCGCAAACGAACAGATACGGAGCCAAGAGCCTAATTCCACCGCCGCAACTTTCTGTATCCACGAGATTCCATCTTGGGGCCTGTTCCGGAGCTCCATCGGAGAGGGCCGTCATCACGGAGAGCTTCTACATCATCATAGCCTCTCCGATGAAGTGTGAGTAGTTTACCTCAGACCTTCGGGTCCATAGTTATTAGCTAGATGGCTTCTTCTCTCTTTTTGGATCTCAATACAATGTTCTCCCCCTCTCTCGTGGAGATCTATTCGATGCAATCTTCTTTTTGCGGTGTGTTTGTTGAGACCGATGAATTGTGGGTTTATGATCAAGTCTATCTATGAATAATATTTGAATCTTTTCTGAATTCTTTTATGTATGATTGGTTACCTTTGCAAGTCTCTTCAAGTTATCTGTTTGGTTTGGCCAACTAGATTGGTAGTTCTTGCCATGGGAGAAGTGCTTAGCTTTGGGTTCGATCTTGCGGTGTCCTTTCCCAGTGACAGAAGGGGCAGCAAGGCACGTATTGTATCATTGCCATCGAGGATAACAAGATGGGGTTTATTTCATATTGCATGAATCTATCTCTCTACATTATGTCATCTTGCTTAAGGCGTTACTCAGTTTTTAACTTAATACTCTAGATGTATGCTGGATAGCGGTCGATGAGTGGAGTAATAGTAGTAGATGCAGAATCGTTTCGGTATAATTGTCGCGGACGTGATGCCTATATACAAGATCATACCTGGATATTCTCATAACTATGCTCAATTCCGTCAATTGCTCAACAGTATTTTGTTCACCCACCGTAGAATACTTATGCTCTTGGGAGAAGCCACTAGTGAAACCTATGGCCCTCGGGTCTATTCTCGTCATATCAATCTCCATCACTTTAATCTTGCTTTGCTTTTTTACTTTGCCTTTTTACTTTTCACTTTGCATCTCTATATCAAAAATACCAAAAATATTATCTATCATCTCTATCAGATCTCACTCTCGTAAGTGACCGTGAAGGGATTGACAACCCCTAATCACGTTGGTTGCGAGGAGCTAGTGCTTTTGTGTAGGTACGAGGGACTTGAGCGTGGCCTCCTACTGGATTGATACCTTGGTTCTCAAAAACTGAGGGAAATACTTACGCTACTCTGCTGCATCATCCTTGCCTCTTCGGGGAAATCCAACGCAAGCTCAAGAGGTAGCAAGAAGAATTTCTGGCGCCGTTGCCGGGGAGTCTACACAAAAAGTCAACATACCAAGTACCCATCACAATCCCTATCTCCCGCATTACATTAGTTGCCATTTGCCTCTCGTTTTCCTCTCCCCCACTTCACCCTTGCCGTTTTATTCACCTTCTCCTTCTCCTTCTCCCTCTCCTTCTCTTTTTCCGTTTGCCTTTTTCTCTCTTGCCTTTTGTTTGCTCATGTGTTGGATTGCTTGTTTGTCGTGATGGCTCAAGATACTACCAAATTGTGTGACTTCACCAATACCAATAATAATGATTTCCTTAGCACTCCGATTGCTCCCCTTGCCAATACTAAATCTTGTGAAATCAATACCGCTTTGTTGAATCTTGTTATGAAGGATCAATTCGCCGGCCTTCCTAGTGAAGATGTCGCTACTCATCTAAATAGCTTCGTTGATTTATGTGATATGCAAAAGAAAAAAGATGTTGATAATGATGTCGTTAAATTGAAGCTATTTCCTTTTTCGCTTAGAGATTGTGCTAAAGCTTGGTTTTCGTCTTTGCCTAAAAATAGTATTGATTCTTGGAAGAAGTGCAAAGATGCTTTTATCTCTAAGTATTTTCCTCCCGCTAAGATCATCTCTCTTAGAAATGACATTATGAATTTTAAGCAACTTGATCATGAACATGTTGCACAAGCTTGGGAGAGAATGAAATTAATGATACGTAATTGCCCTACTCATGGTTTTGAACTTATGGATGATTATACAAAAATTTTATGCCGGATTGAATTTTGCTTCTAGAAATCTTTTAGATTCAGCCGCGGGAGGCACTTTTATGGAAATCACTTTAGGAGATGCTACTAAACTCCTAGATAATATTATGGTTAATTATTCTCAATGGCATACTGAAAGATCTTCTAATAAAAAAATGCATGCGATAGAAGAAATCAATGTTTTGAGTGGAAAGATGGATGAACTTATGAAATTATTTGCTACGTGTTTCTTCTGATCCTAATGATATGCCTTTGTCTACTTTGATTGAGAATAATAATGAATCTATGGATGTGATTTTTGTTGGTAGGAATAATTTTGGTAACAACGCATATAGAGGGAATTTTAATCCTAGGCCTTATCCTAGTAATCCTTCTAATAATTATGGAAATTCCTACAAAAACTCTTATGGAAATTATAATAAGATGCCCTCTGAATTTGAGAATAGTGTTAAAGAGTTTATGAATTCACAAAAGAATTTTAATGC